>NC_057344.1:25131742-25434772 GCF_016509475.1 Prionailurus bengalensis | reverse complement strand
TAATCACTAATTTTTTGCCAATTAAAAAAAACTTATACACATAACACATCGCTCACATCTAAAATACCAAATATTATAGAATTGAATGAATTCAAAAGTGAAACTCCCACATCTATTGTAGTAGCTAGTCTGACTACGCAAATCATTTTCTATGCAATTACTAGTATATCCTATGTATGTATATGTATATAAACACATATCCTTTTTTGTTTGCAAATTTCTATTTAAACTGTGCTACAGCTTGCTCTTTTCAATATAAAAACATAATATACAATTAGGAACGACATACCTAATTGCTTTTAAATTTTGTATAGAACTCTGTTATATGGCTATACCCTAATTGTTTAACTAGCCCTCTAATGATGGACATCTGTAATGTGTCCTGTTTTTACCGCTACAATTGCTTCAGTGACTATCTGGTATGGGTAGGTTTCGCATCATGAGCACAGGACAAAACTATCTCCTCCAAAAATCCAGCAAAAAGAAAAACTACATACGGTTAAACATCAGTATTTTTCATCTTAGAATCTTAAATATGGTAATTTTAATGAAATTCCTAGTTTATAATTTTTTAAGTCTAAATTTTTAATCTACTTATATAGAAAAAGCATGTTCACCAAAATCAGACATTTTCGATGCCTCAGGACGTCTGCTAATAAAGTATCAAGATATGTGCTTTTAGTTAAATAAAACTTCAATAATAAAATATTGAGATAAATGCTTTTAGTTAAATAAGACTTCAATATTCTAATATTTCTTTTGTAAGTTCCCATATATTTTAAATTACATTGCTTACTGTATTAATTTGTAATTGTAAGGCCCTCATCACGCTAAATGTCTTGCTAATTTAGGATTACCCCCAAATTTGATTTCTCCTAATAAACACTTATTGATGAAAGTGCAGTAAAGATATTATTTAATAGTTCACCTGAGAAATAAAGGAACTCAAAGCTATAAGTCAGTGTTAACTTCATCTGAATATATTAACTATAAGCCAAAAGCCTATAAATAAAATGGAATGAGAAATTTCTAACTAGCTTCTTTGCCTTATAAAATTGAAACATTTTTAAATAGATGAAACGGAAACTAATCTGGCTTAATTTTTCATTCTGATTCCTAATTTTTAAGATGTTTTTTAAAAGTAATGTACTCTCTAGATTTATTCTGAACATGGTATCCCTTCTTTCCTGACTTCTAACATTTGAGGAAATGTGATCACTTATTTTCTGGTTGCTTGCTGAATCAGCAAGGAGAATCAATGCAGGAATCCAGCAAAGATGTGGCTACAGCATTCAAGGTGAATAATGTCTGAAATATAGTATTATTCTTTTCCACTGGGAAGTTAGTTTCAATTAATATATTATTAAGCTCATTGCTAACCAACTGTTCCAACCTTAGCTCAAGCTGTGTCCTAGAGCAACCTCCTACCATCAGTATGATGGCCAAAAGGCCATCCCAGAGGATCTAAGTTATAGTCACACAAAGGATATTGAGTACATAGTTTTGTTTTGTTCTGGATTTCTTCCCGCTGTGCCAAATGATTACAAGGTTACGAGGTTAGGGTGTGCTGGATGCCCCAGATGCTTTTTATATATTAGCTCGAACTTTGCCTTACATTGTTCTGCCATGTGAGACGCCCTCAGGAAAACTCTTCTCTTCCTTCCCATCGAAGCCTAGAGAAACCCATCTCTCAGAGTATTTTCTCTCTCGGAAATTCTACCTCTTGAGTCATTGGCGGGCTAAGTATTCACATACTTCCCATCCTTTCCTTTCAGGGCTTAATCATAGTTGTTAGGAGGAGGAAAGGGTGGGTTCCTACATTTATAAATTCTAGAATGAAAGGTTATGAAAAGTCCAAATGGTCCTGTATCTGATCTGGCTAAAGGCAATGTTTGCAACTCACAAGTTCAGGCGAAAGGCTGGCTGAGAGCCTTCTTAGGTAGGAAGCGGCAGGTAAGAACTCTTACAAGTCGTACTCAGGAGCAACCTGACGCCTCTGCCCCTCTGAAAGTGAAAACCTCCCTGAAGTCAGTGTCTATTTTAAGAGAATACATTAGAGATAGAAAGAATAGCGGCTTTCTAAGAATTGCTCTTGCGAGGGACTAATTTTTTTCAGGTGTGAAGGTTAGACTAAAAAGGCCAGGCTTAACCGCGGTGACTGGAATCTGATTCCTAGACAGGAAGGATAAACAACTGTGTGAGTGGTGTTCACACAGAACCTTCAGACTGATTTACACAGAGTTCTTGGGAACCTGTCATGCATGTCGCCCTGACCTTGCAAACTCAACCGCCTTAGTCAGAGGAGGCAGGATACTTGTCCACACCATCACCTACAAATCAAATCCCATCACCCCGCGCAACTGACTTTCCCTCTCTTTGGTAGGCAGGATCAAGTGACTGCAACACTCTGAGACACGAAGGACGCAGAGACAGACGTTAAAAATCTTCCGCGGTAAAATTAAAACAACAACAACAACAACAACAACACTAGACCTGCCATTTGAGGAGAAGGGATTGGAGAAGGAGCAGAAGTGGGAAGTGACACTGAGCCTGGAAGAGTGTGGGAAGAGAAAAAAATTCACCACAGAGAGGAAGCACGTGTGTTTTGGCAAGAGAGACCCTGCCACCAGTTACTGCTGGCAGGAATGGTAGGAAGAAGTAGGGCAATTAAAAAAAAAAAAAAAAAAAGAGGGGGCAGTGATTAAAGGTAATGTAGCATTTGAAACATAACAAAGCATTGGTAATCACCACATAGCTGTTTACTGGCTTCCAAATCAAAGGCTACCTGAGTTTAATCTAGACTGTCTGAACAAAAAGGGTTGTAAGAAGTCTGTCGCCTCGCAAAAATAATGAATATATTGCTGGAACAGTGATGTAAAGGAAGAATTCTTCAAAGATGCTGCTCTGAGCTCCAGAACTTCTTTATTTATTGATTAAAAAAAATTTTAATGTTTGTTCAGTTTTAAGAGACAAAGAGGGAAAGAGCGTGAGCTGGGGAGGGGCAGAGAGAGAGGGCAACACGGAATTCGAAGCAGGCTCCACGCTCTGAGCTGTCAGCACAGAGCTTGACACGGAGCTCGAACTCACGAACTGTGAGATCATGACCTGAGCCAAAGTTGGCCGCTTAATCCATTGAGCCACTCAGGTGCCCCGAGCTCTAGAATTTATATGGGTAACTACGTGACTCTATTTAAATTTTACCTAAATATAAATCCTCACAGATTTTGGGGTATACTTTTCACACTCGGAGTGGGAACTTGACGTTTATAATATTTATTACATACGGATTACAATTATATTCCTTTTCCTTTGCTACCAGATCAGTTTACATTTTTCCTGTCGGTTTTTACTTATCATATGTAATGCTTGATAACAAAAATAAATTTTTTAAAGAGAAAACATCTCTCACCAGTTTAATTTACTCACTAGTTTACAGTAGTTGAATTCTTTGAAACTAGATATCATGAGAATATTCCAGGGTTTGGAACTTGTGCATACAAACCAGCTGGACTTTGTTTAAAATTTTAAAGCCTTCAAATATTTCACTGAAAGAAACCCAAGATATCGTTTTTTATAGGTGCCAAGAGGTCACGTTTTTACTGGTTCATCTGTGTGTCATATAAAAAGTCCTTAGTATTTTTAACCATAGTAGGTCTCTAGATTCCCTGCCTAATCGCCTCATATTATCAAGAGGGGTTAATTGTGAGTCTAAATTTTGTTAAGCACAGTACTTTTTATGGGAGCCACGTTTAATCAAACTGGTCCATCTTTCCATTAAAAGGCATATAATGAACAAGAGCGGCAAGGCTTTACAATGCACTTGCTCTCCATAGAATAACCAGGCACATTTTAATGTAGAAACAGTTGTGTTGAAGTAATTTGTGCATTTGGGGGGAAATTCGTGGTTATTCAACTGTACACTCCCCATAAGTCCTTTACTGTCACTGAGAACAAAGGTGAAAGTTGTCAGACATGGGTGATGAGGTGCTGGGACAGATAAGAGAGGGAGAAAATGCACCCCCAAATGCCTGGTTGTTCTTCCCCTGGTGAAACACTATCTTAGTGGATACCTGTCAAGCCTGATGATCCCTTCTGTAGTGACATCTGGAAGTTTCTGCACTGATTATTTATTCCTAGTTACTGTTCACAACCAACCAACACACACACACACACACACACACACACACACACACACACACACCTCTCTTCTTCCTCCCCATCTCTCTTTTTCTGTCTCTCTCACTGTTCTTTTTTTTTTTTTAATTTTTTTTTCAACATTTTATTTATTTTTGGGACAGAGAGAGACAGAGCATGAACGGGGGAGGGGCAGAGAGAGAGGGAGACACAGAATCAGAAACAGGCTCCAGGCTCTGAGCCATCAGCCCAGAGCCTGACGCGGGGCTCGAACTCACGGACCGCGAGATCGTGACCTGGCTGAAGTCGGATGCTTAACCGACTGCGCCACCCAGGCGCCCCTCTCTCACTGTTCTTTGATGCCTCTGCATCATAGCATGGTTGTTGAGTTTCTTTTTACCAAAGACGAAACTAAACCCAGGGTAACCCAACACAGTTAACAGATATAGGACTAGAATTTAGGGGTCTGAGCTCCAGACCAGGCATCAGTGCCCTGAACCCCCGTGTTGAGAGGTGCCATTTCTGGGAACCAGAGCTGTATTCACACAAACAGCTGCAGAATCTAGCAAGGAAATTTATGTAATTAGTGAAGCAGGCAGAGATAGGATTTTTGGCTTCAGATTCAAATTCCACTTCATGATTCCAAGGTGGAGAGTGTTTTGTTATCTACCCACGTGGGACTGATTTCCCTCTTAGGCCTCTAAATCAAATACCAGGACTGTGGCAGGAGCCCAAGAAACTACGAGATTGAGGCAGAAAAATTCTCATGCGTCCAACTCCCCAAAGCTCTGGGTCACAGTTCCTGAGTGAAATTCAAACAGGGGAAGCGGAGCTGGGCACTTCGTACTATTCCCCTTGTCAGGTAGTGGTGTTAGCCACCCACGGGCCCAGGACCGGGCCACTCAGAATGACTCCAGGGCTCTGTCTTTATCAAGGAATTGGGAGTCAGCTGCACATTCTTGCTTTGAGGTCTCTCTATGGGTGGAGAAGGGACTTAGTTGGCTCTCTTTGCTCTGTGCCCCGACATGAAGCTTTAGAACCCTCTCCCTTGCTTGAGGCACCATCTCATTCAACATCCCTTCTTTTGTTTATTTATTGTGCAACCTATAGGCGTATCATCTCAATTATAAACCCAGACAGGGGCTTTCCCCTCCCCACAGCCCCATTCCCATCGTCTAATAACTTTCCTTGGGTGAGCTGGCACCGGTCCTGCAGAACAGATCCCACACAGGTCCACCGTCTCCCCAGACGGCAGCCAGGGCAATGTTTTACCTCCCTCCTGGAGCCCCTGGTGGGTTGGCTGATGCATGGTCCTTGGAATGTTCTTTCAACTGCTGTGTGAATCTGAAGGGGCAAATGGCAAAGAAATAGATAGGAGGGGTGGAGGGCAGGAGTGGAACCCTAGCAAGAAAAGGGGAGGAGGAGGACCACAAGCAACGTAGCACCAGCCTTAAGCCATATACCTTTGAGTCATAAAGAATGACTCTGATGAGTGGCCCGAGTGCTGTTTGACTCAGAGAATATTCCAGTACCTGTCCCAGCTTGACATGGTTCTCGCATCTGCACATGGTTTTCGGGGGTGCTACCCTCCTGGATTTGGCGGCTAGGCAGACCCATCTCTGTTCCACCTCACTCAAAGCGTGAGGGCCTTGAGCATGTCTCCCTACGTTCTCCTTCCCCCCCCCCCCCCACTCTCTCTTACTTGGCATAGGTTAAACTTCTAGAAGGATTTGGCTTTGGAACCACAGAAAGGTTAATGCATGCTAGCTCTCTTTGAAAGAGAGGGCTTTTATCAGAGAGGGGAGAGGAGCAGGTAATGATTGTCAATGTCCTTTAATGTTTCTGGGAAATACGATGTGCAGGAGAAGGTGGCGATCAGGATGGACTGGGGGTGTTGGCAGTGGGGGAGATGTGTCTATACAAGATTATTCCATATCTGACCTAATAGTGTCTTTCTTCACTCTAAAGATACCACCTATATGTACATGAAGCAGAACTGAAACCCAGATGAATGCATGTATTAACAACTCTGGCATAATAGCTGGAACAATAACAAAGCTAAAAATCCTAGGAGCAGTTTTCAATGTTTCCACAGAGTTCACCAGTGGTGGTGATCTTTTAGCATAACTATGTGAGCAAGCACTTTTTCGAAGAAAAATTCCTGCCCCTGATTCTGATCCTAAATTACAGCCTTCCTCCTCCCTCTCACCCTGGCATGAGATTGACTGGTTCATGTGCTTCCACTGCTTCTGGAAATGTATCACCTCCCTTAGAGAGAACACTCTCTGGCCAGTATACCTTCTGAGATCTAGAACATAGAGAACATATTGAACAACACAGTGCTGCCGAACCTACGGAATGTGGGCCCACTGCAGGAGCCTTGCACTTCTTGGAAGATGTTTATAAAACCATTATTTGTACACTGAAGGCACAAAGTATTTCACTCAGATATACACACTGTTACCAAAATGCAAGTAGACGCTGTGGTGATAAATAAAATGCAAATTCATTTGGAAGCGTACCAAATCCATAGCAGCTTTTTTGTACCATATTCCAATCAACAGGGAATAAAAGTACAGATACAATTCTGAGGGGAATTACAAAAATTTTCCTCTTCTTTTAATAAAGAACTGAGCCACTGCTGAAAAGTACCCACGTAGACATGGAGACTTTTTGGTAAAACAAACACTGTAGTTACTATTACTGGAACAGCTTTCCTACTTAATAGAAACATCGTAAGAAGGAGTTCAGGAAAAGATAAACAAAGGTATGGCCCTGGCAGAGGAACTGAAAACAATTTTGGAGACTCAAACATATCAAAGTAAAAGCAATTATTGTCTTGGCAACTAAATGGCGGTAAGCTATAGTTGTAACCAACTCGGTTTGAGGATTCATGGATACTTATCAAATTGGCAGATCTCTCCCCAAGTCATTGTCTGCATTGGTGTATGAGGTTGATACCAGGCAGCCTCCTTAAGTATGACTTTGAACCTCCCTAAGTAATAACTAGATCTTATTATTACAGGCATACTCCCAACATGCGTACATGACCATCTCGAGGATAGCCAGGTAGCCCGTGATTTTAGCCTCAACCCTAAATTTGTATTACCTGGCTGGTAGTCAGCTGGAGACCATCCTCATAATATTACCATACTTCTTTAATATAAGTTAAAATTGCAAACAAATATTCATTCATACCTTCAGAGCACATTTTGCCTGCATTTAGTTAGTACTAGATTGACTGGTGAGTTGCATGATTAGCTGATCGAAGTCGGAGGAGAGGAACATAATTTATTTAGTGCTCAGCACTGGCTGTAAGACATGTGAGAAAGCATCCAGGATCAAGAAATAATTTTGAAAATGGATGGGAAGCTCCTTATTCTAGGGTCGGCAGACATTAAGGTGGAGGAGGAGCGGTTACTCCGAATCTTATTTGAGGGATTTATTCAGCCTGATGGCTGTGGCCAGACTACTTAGGATGGGAGTGCCCCCCGTGTGTGTGGAGTGAGGTGGGAAGTCATGGGTAGTGGTGCATTGTGTTGGACTGAAATAGTAGGAAGCAGGAGGAAAGGCGCTTACTGCTTCTAGAACAAAGTGGCTAAAACTATCCAGTGTGGGAAGAAGGCGCTAGCAAGACCAAGATGGTTCTCACGGTCCAATGTGGTGGTCCAATATTCATTTATTCAAACCAGCTGGGCTGGTCACTGGGTAATATGACCCAGTCTCTTCCCGTGGTTTCTTAGCATCTTTCTGTCACATCTCACCTCCTGGTGTTCCTTTTGAAGGCTTCCGGTGGCACTGACTTTAACCAGATCTTATCTGTATGAAAATATTAACTGGAAACCATTGGTATGGGACACAGTGTGAGACTTAGTTTGGATTTCACCCCTCTGGAGCTAGCAAGGTATAGTCAGAGTAGACACTGACACTTAAATATCAGGAGAAAACTCTTTTCATAGTTATGTTTTAATTCATGGACTCCTCCTTCAGAGCCTTTGCAAACATTCTACACAGAAACTATTGATTCGTGTTAACTAAACTTGTTTGTTGGTCTGGAGGATTCAGTGGAATAACCTGCAAAACCGTATTAGTGAAAAGAGAGCTGTGATGGTTATAAAGTTAAATCCAAATCAGCAGAGGCTGTGAGTCTGGATTTCTCATTTCTGGTGGGTTTTGTGTATTTTGTGCGAGCATGTGCATGTGCAAAACCTGGAAATCTGTAAAGGGGAGCACCGTCAGAATAAGTAAGTTGCAGAATGGATACAGATCTGGGTGTGTGATTGGTTCTGTTGGTTTCTTTTTACTTGGCTTGCCAGATACAATGCAGGATGCCTGATGTCATTTGAATTTCAGATAAATAGCTAATGATTGTTTAGTACAGGTGTGTCCCATGTGATATTTGGGACATACTTATACTAAAAAAACCTCATTGTTCATCTGAAATCCAAATTTTACTGATAGATCTAGCAAGCCTACTTCATACCTTGGTCTTAATGGATTATCAGTGTTAAGTTTAAAAAAAAAGTAGATGAAAGAAAGATATGTGGCTTAATTTAGAAAGGGAATAAGTAGGCAAAGAATGTGAAGTGGTCTGAACATGATGTACTGTCAGGGGGCTGGTACATGGACTGAGAAGCAGTATTTCTGTATTTCGAGAGGGACTCTAACCTTGTCACAACGTGCCCCAGTCCCGAGCACTGAGTTTCCACAGCCAGCTACTGGTCTCTATTTGGCACCTCTTGATACTGTACTGTTCCCAGTCTAGTGTGAAGGTGGACACGTGGCCAGGATTTCCGGTTGCCAAGGCTCTTCTGGAAAGAAAGATTTGGCCAGGATCCCTGAAACTTAAACAGCTGCTCCTTCAGCTACATTTTCCTGAAGAGTAGAGCAAAAGCAGTGGACACTGCATTTAAAACATCGGCCTCCTTCGTGCCTTCCTCTACCCTGGTGCAATGGGCTGACTGCACACGAGTGGCAGTGATTCACCTTCCACTCAGTCACGTGGCCTCGACTAGTATAGGGTGAATGGCTTCCTTAGGTCTATTGCTTTACCTCAGATGGCTACATGAGTCTAGAAAGTAAACGGAGGAAAAAGGGTTTCATCCAGGCCCACTGATATTACATCGCCTACCGGTACATCCTGATACTGTATCGCTAATTATGCCACTGAGTCAGGGCTAATTTCCTTAGAGGTGGGAAGGGGGCCGTGGTGTTGGGCAGGGGCTATATCTCTGCACCTTACAGCATATGGCCAAATAACATTTTCCCCACTAAACTCCGCATCTTTCTTTTCGGTATTTCCTCAATGGCACGATATCATCGAAGTCACACAGGCTCAGAACCCTGGCATCTTTTTTGACTCCCTACTCCTTAACGTATCCTCTTCCCCCACAGCCAATGGGTCATTAAGCCCAACGTATTCTCCTTCTGCAGTGCATCTCCCAGTGCCCTTGCTATTATCCTCATTCAAGCCATCACCACTTTTCATCAAGACTATGGACCATTAACAAATCTATTGCATTTCTCTGCTCTTTAAGCCATCTTATTGAAACTGATTAAATACACCAACGTACTTAGATCAATTTTTCTCAAACACACCTCTGATTATGTCCTTGGCTATTTAAAGAATCCCTCAAAGACTCCACATCTCATACCAAGTGTGGTTATGGGAGAGGGAGGTTACAGAAGCGGAGAACCAGGTGGCAGCTGACAGGTGAGTCCAGAGGCCACTGAGAATTTGCTGCCCTGTGGCCCTTGAGCAAATTGCTTATTTGTCAGAGCTGGCACAGAAGCAGGCAGGCTTCCTGAGCTATGAAGCCACTTTCAGATACTGAAAATGAAGAACAAGTTAGAGAAATTTTGCCCAGTTCAGCTCCATTCAAAGGTAACAAGTCCCTAAAAATGGACTGAACTCTGAGTGAACAACAATAAGACTCCAAGTGAGCTGAGCTACCCAACTTGAGGAAATGAACAAAGGACCTTTTCTAGTGGAAAGAATCTATGTACATTCTAGGGTAAACACTGGGCAAGAGGATAATTTGGCAAATGGTTACAAAAGGGAGTTAAGGGGGTAAAAGGTACAAAAGCTAACTAAGGTAGACTTCGCTAAGCCTCCCTTTGTCTTAACATTTCCTACGTTCTTAAGTCTAATCGGTCGAGACTTTTTCTGAAAGGCCGTAAGGGAATTTAATCTGTGTATTAGGGATTTGGGGACTCTTTAGTAAGCGACTCTCATTACACAGAATTATACATATTATGTGTGTGACCGGGACCATAGCTCCCTTTGGATTTTCCTGAGGTTCTTACAGTCATTTTCCTGAGGATTATGGATTAAAACTGAATGGCTTCCCAGCGGGAAGAGTGGGGTATTTTATCTACTGGGTCTTGATGCTATTATTTGTTGCCTGATTGATGATGCCTGAAATCAAGAGTCTAGCTCCTGAGGAGAGCACAGCTTTTCATGGAAGCCTCACTAAGTGAGAATTCACCATGGCAGCCATGAAAATGAATTTCTCATAACAACTGCCATTGGGTCAGTGACATAACTCCAGGAGGAACCCCCATCCCCCCCCCCCCCCCCCCCCGCCGGCCCCGCAAACTGTGTTTATTTGATTCATACAGTCCTGCAAACGGCATCACCTGCATGGATTAGTCTAGCCATAAAATCTCCAACTGGGCAGTCTACCTTCCATCTGTCATTTCATGACATGACGATATGAGACAAAAGCAAGAACTAAACTTCTTATTTTTGGACCACTCAAGCAACAAATTTGCTCTTTGACTGACAATACACATTAAGGCCCATTTCCTTAGTCTGTCTAGAGTGTTATTTTGTTTCCTTAAAAAAAACCCCCAAAAACAGTGAATCCACATTCTCTCTTCATTGTCTGTGTTCTAAGGAAAATGAAGATTTTGAAAATGAGGACTGGGCTAGAAGCTGTCTCAGAGAAGGTCTCTCTATGCCACAGTGACAGCATTTCTAAGAATGCTGCCACACTACTCACCCTCCCCTGCTTATTGCCTTATTGTTTTTATGAGGACACGGCTAAGACAAAAGAAAGAAAATGTGTCTTAAGGCATTTCTTGAAAGCTTATAGAGAAATTATTAATTTGAATATTAGAGGGTTTTCTACAATTTTAATGTTTGGACGAGTCAGCACGATTTCCCAGATGAACTTCTTCTTCTCAGATCTCTGGTCTGTATCCAGACCTTGTCCTAGATGCATTTCAGGCCATCGTGACATCAGGTGTCAGACAGGAATATCTAACAGGGCATTTTAAGTCTCTTTGACCCCCACCAGCCACTTGATGTTATTTCTATTGTTCCTGTCATAAAAATAAATGAGACAAGTTCCAGAAATTGATTTTTATGCTTAAAATACATAGATTAATGGTCAGGATATTACTGCCAATCAGGAAAGGGAGTGGAAAGGAACAGGCACAGGAACCTCAAAAGAAAGGAAAAGACACAAAATCCTTTGTCTTTTGCTCTGAGATGGAAATAAACTGTCTCCAGTCCCGATAAGCCTCCTTTTGATCTTCGTCTTGCAAAAAGGAGAAATAAACTACTAGTTGTTTTACATTTGCTTTCAAAATTCAGTGTGAAGTGCACACCAAACCAATTCTTGATGGGCATCACTTCGGTCAGCAAGCCACAGCAATGACCTTCTCGTTATTGCATCTATCTGCTTTCCTAAGGAGGCCCCAAAATCCCCGACAGCAGTCAGGAAATGGCCTCGGTGATTAGAGTTCTGTTTTTCCTGATGGTGACCCTGTGGTTATGACCGTTGGATAGAAGAGTTTAATTTATTATCATAATGTTAGGGGGAGCACATACTCCTCTGTGCAGTAAAGAAAAGGTCATGGGTATAGGAAATGAGATTTAGAGTTTTCTGCGAAGTTTATTATTGGTCCAGAAATAGTACACAGGCATATATCTTTATTTTCACCATGGTATGGGTCAGAAGGAAATGTGATGTGTAGTGCTTGGAAATTTGGGGGCTTTACTACTCGATAGCTCAAGGTTGGAAATGAATTCAACACTATTCATTTTTAAGTTTTGATTTGTTTATTTTCTCATAGATAGATCAACTATATCCAATGAAATGCTATTTCCAGAATGTTTATACTTTATTATCTAAGAACTAGAACCAGAAAGAAGCTGTGGAATGTAGTAGTTCCATCCCCGCCTATGGAATTTGGATACAGAGGAATTTAAACCTAGGCTCTGTTGTTGAATTATCTAGGAGAACTTGGGCAAGATCCTTAACTCCCAAACATGAGTGTTTTTGTCAAGCAGGAAATAATCTCTACCTTTATTGGGTTTCAATGCTTTTAAATTTATAACTAATATGCGTAAAATATGTTGGAATATCACCTGGCTTTTAGTAGAAACTTAGAACAGCTTTTATTGCTAATAAAAACCACCATCAGTCAGGTGTCAGGGTACCTGAGTCAGTCCACACTTGGGCCTTAGAATCTGCTTTATGGCTTTGTCTGAGTCTTAACGTGTGGAGTATCAGTTGCTTTTTCTGAAAAGTTCAAGAGGGGTTCTAAATCAGAATAAAAAAAAAAAAAACTGTTGGTATTACTGCTTTTCATCAAATTCTCCAAGGGTTTAAGAACGTGAAAAAACATTTCACGATTTAGGTCCCCTAAACTCTAAAATTCTGTGATTTATGAAATAAAATTGATTTGAAGCTTATTTAGGATACAAATTTTAATTTTTGCTAATTGCTACAAGGACATGCTATGCTAGAGAAGGCCACCAATATACACTAAAATTTTTTAGGGATAAAAGATATGATGCTCACAGTTCTATGTATTAGTATCTGAAGACCCAGGGGTTCTTTTATGATGAGGCATAGAATGTCTTATTTAAAAGGGGCCCCTGGGTGACTCAGTCCATTAAGCGTCTGACTCCTGATTTCTGCTCAGGTCATGATCTCACCTGATTGAGATCATGGGATTGAGCCCTGCATCAGGCTCTAAGCTGACAGCAGGGAGCCTGCTTGAGATTCTCTCTCTCTGTCTCTCTCTGCCTTTCCCCCACTGGTGCACACATGCCGGGATGTGTGTTCTCTCTCTCTCTCTCTCTCTCAATAAATAAATAAATATTAAAACAAACAAACAAACAAACGAAAGCAGTCATAGTCACTGAGAAGAAAATTCATTAAACAGTCTTTCAGAGGAATTAGCAATAAATATGTCCTGGGGCACCAGGGTGGCTCAGCCGGTTAAGCAACCAACTCTTCATCTTGGCTTAGCTCATGATTTCAGGGTTCCTGAGTTCAAGCCCCACATCGGGCTCTGTGCTGGCAGTGCAGAACCTGCTTGGGATTCTCTCTCTCCCTCTCTTTCTGCCCCTCCCCAGCACTCTTGTCTCTCTCCTCTCTTTCTCTATCAAAAATAAAGAAATAAACTTGAAAAAAAAGAGAAATGAGTATGTCTTGGGGTGCCTGGATGCTCAGTTGGTTAAGTGTCCACTCTCGGTTTCTGCTCAGGTGGTGATCTTGTGTTTCGTCAGTTTGAGGCCTGCGTCGGGCTCTGCACTGGCAGCATGAAGCCTGCTTAGGATTCTCTTTCTCTCCCTCTCTCCAAGCCCCTCCCCCACTTGCACTGTCTCTGTCTCTCTCAAAAATTAAATACACTTAAAAAAAGAGAGGGGCGCCTGGGTGGCTCAGTTGGTTGAGCATCCGACTTCGGCTCAGGTCATGGTCTCGCGGTTCGTGAGTTCAAGCCCCGTGTCGGGCTCTGTGCTGATAGCTTGGAGCCTGGAGCCTGCTTCGGATTCTGTTTCCCTCTCTCTGCCCCTTCCCCGCTCATGCTCTGTCTCTCTCTGTCTCTCAAAAATGAATAAACGTTAAAAAAATTTTTTAAAAAGAGAAATGAATATGTGTTATGAACTATGAGTTAGTAAGATGTAAATGGGCATACATGAGTGATTCCAGAAGACCACTTTGAAAATAAGTTTCTATATACTACAGAAAGCATGAGTTGACACTAATTTGCAGACGTCTAATGCTAGAGGGGTTGAGTCCCATAGGGTGTCTGGTCTGGTGAGAAAAATGAGAGAGGTGGCCTCAATCATGGGCTTTTAACCTGGGGTTTTAGCCTACGAATCTAGCCTTTTCCACACTGCTCAAAAGCATGAAGGTGGACAGGGGACCGACCACTTTGTGGCTGAGGCCTCCTACCGCTCTGAAATTCCCGTGACTTATGAAATAGAACTCATTTTGCATGTATTGTGTATGTTCATTTCACTTTTTTATTTACCGGGTTTTAGAGCATGTGATGTGAGGGGTAGTCATCTCAGAAACTGCTAAAGAGGAAGAGAAAGTGAATTGCTAAGCTTATCAAAGATTTAGAAATCTTTGGATGGTGCAGGAGAAACAAGCGATTTCCCCTCCCCCACTAGTTACAACTATGGATGCAGGAAAGAACTAGAAAGAGCTGCTACTAAATTATCATCTCCTCCAAATAAAGTGTCAAGGTGTTTACAAAGGACTGGGGGAGACTTTCAGGAATGATACAATTTATGATATTTAGGCTGAACTGACTCCAATTTTTTTTTATTCTCAATTCATATGATTTTTAAAAATTGTGGATAGTTACGGGCTCAGTAGGCACTGAAAGACTTCACTGAGCTTCCATAGGGGCTCTACTTCCTTTGAAAACTTAGTTTATATGCAAGAGAAAGCAGGTTTCTATGGAAGGTCTAACCCGTAACATCTAATTAAGACTTGGAAACGGTACTGCTAAAGATTACAATGAGGTTCAAATCCCTCGGGGAAAGTCAGTGTCTCTGGAGCAGTGTAGACCCTGCTCTAAGTCAGGATCTGTTGGGGAGGGAAGGGAGCAAGAAGCTTGGGCTTAAAGTATCTTACTGCTGTAGGTAAAAGAATGTCTGTCTGTCCTTGGGAGCAGGCTTGCATCCATGGTAGAACAGAGCTCAGGATTAGTTTACAGGCTCAGAACTGAGTCTACAAAGATCAGTAGGTCTTCACGTGATCAACCCCATAAAAACGTTGATCATAATAACACCAACCCAACAGGAACAATAATTATACTTCATATATATGGCGCCATTCTTTCGAGAAAAATGTTCTTTTTATAGACATCATTTGGGGGTGCTATTTTTATAACTAATTTATAGAGTCTGGGGAGTTAAAGAGGCAATTATTTATTTTAAGAGTTAAGCCTTGTAAGGTGTTTGTGCAAATACTTCAGTAACATACTTTCAACCTCACTAATAGAGATCCCTGATAAGAGTGCAGCCAGTGGATCCTCAAACCAAAATCACTGCTAGGAAAATATCTGAATAAGAGAAACTGAAGGAAGGAAATCAACAATTACTTAGCACCTAGTGTGTTCCAAACACGTGGGTCCTGGGGTTTTCACACTTTGTTGCTCATTTATTCCTCACATTTAATCATTTCCTGTAAGATAAGTAGTAGTATTTCAACAAGTGTTATTGTTACAGTAAGATTAAATGAGGCTGTACATATAAAGAATTTAGATCGGACTTGGAAAATAGCCATCCCTCAATAAATGTCAGCCATTATTTTAATTCCCCTTTATAAATGATGCAAATTAGACTCTGTTTTAGAGACTTCCTCACTCACACAGTTAGCAAGTGACAAAATAGGGATTTGAACTGGCCAGACATCCATTTGTCAGGAATACGTCCTACTTTGAGGCAACTTCTCAAGAAGATTTGTACAGCTGTTCGAATATCAAAAAATGGAAGTTCTATTCTTCAGTAGCGTAATTAATCTAACAGCAGTTTACTAGGTTCTGGATCAAAAAGAAACAGGAATCAGCTCTCTGAATGGTTCTGAGCCTTCAAGATTCAGTTTAACAAGCTCTCATCTTGAGTTCCTTGTCTCTCGTTAATTTCTCCTTCTCCTTCAACTTTTTCAAATTGATGTTGCTGCTTCTCTGACTTCAGACCCCCCACTAAGTAACAAAAAAGCCATTAGTCTATATACAATATTTTCTTTTCCCCATATGTTTGATGGTAATTGATACTGCTTTTCTTTCCAGCACATTTACAGGAGTGTTTTAAAGTGTCTTGAACTTTGAGTAAGTACATTTTTAAAAATCAACATATTTTTTGAAAGGTGCTTTCTGGAATTGTCTTGAATATCTTGAAGTGAATAAACATTTGAGCCCTGTTGTTGTTGTCATTGTTGTTTTTAAGAAAGAGAGAGAGAGCGTGTATGCATGCGCATGCAGGAGAACCAGGGGAGAGCAGAGGGAAGGAGAGACAGAATCTCAAGCAGGTTCGACACCCAGCGCAGAGCCCTATTTGGGGGTCAATCCCATGACTCTGGGATCATGACCTGAGCTGAAATCAAGAGTCAGATACTCAATCAACTGAGCCATGCAGGTGCCCCAGAGCCCTGTTTTTAAAGTTCCCCATCAGAAGTTTGGTTTCTTGGAAACTGGGGTGGAAATTTAAGCTTTCCACATATTCTCCTTTTTCAGACCAATCTGATTTCTTAATTTGGGGGGCTTCTCAAGAAACCGAAGAACGTTTCTTTGGTTTCTTTCTTTCTTCTGCTTCTGTTTTCAGCTACCAGGTTAAGGATAAAGCTATTTAGTTTATTAAATTTAAAGTGCCTGTAAAACTAGAGATTTTCAACAATTTGACAATTAGAATGCATTTTTGGAGCTTTCATTAATTGCACAGGTCCATGTCTCTACCAAATGTCAAGCCATAAATAAAGCTTACTTTTTCTAGCTTAAACACTGCAGACAGATGTTTATGTGCTCATCTTTGCTTTTAACCATCTGCCCACACTCTCACTTCCCTCTTATTTTTTAAACACAACATTTTAAAAAGATCAACATATTCTTGAAATAACTGTAGACTCAGAAAAAGTTGCAAAATTAGTTACACCCGTCACTCAGCTTTTTCCCCCAAACCAGGAAATTGATTGGCATAATACACTAACTATAGGCTTTAGTCAGATTTCACAATTCTTGCACGTCCTCATTTTTAAACAATGTCTTCGTGGATGATTCTATGACCCCCATCACGTATGTATAGATCCATATAACCGTCACCACAATCAAGACAGAAGTGTTCTGCCACCACTGGGAACTCCTGCTGCTCTTTTAAAGTCACACCCTCCCCCCTCTTTCCTCGCCTCTGAAATCACTTATCTGTTCTCCATTTCTATGTTTGTCTTTCACAGAATGTTCCATAAATGGAGTCTTAAGTATGTATCACTTGTTTATTATGAATAAACTTATCTACTTATAGACGGGAATCTCTAAAATTCAAACTTCATGAGGTGCCTGGGTGGCTCAGTCAGTTAAGCATCTGACTTGGGCTCAGGTCATGATCTTGCAGTTCTTGGGTTCGAGCCCTGGGTCAGCTCAGAGCCTGAGCTGACCGCTCAGAGCCTGGAGCCTGCTTCGGATGCTGTGTCTCCTTCTCTCTCTCTGCCCCTCCCCAGCTCACGCTCTGTCTCTCTCTGCCTCAAAAATAAATAAACATTAAAAAAATAAATAAACAAAAACTTTAAAAAGTAGAAGTAGAGAAGAATCTGGTATCAGTCCACTTTTTGTTTCTTTGGGTTTAGATTTTTTTTTTTCCCTCCCTTGTTTGGATGTATTCGTAGTAATTTTCTTGAAGCTCTAAAATATATCATCAAGTTGATATCTAACCACCCATCTGGGTGGCTCAGTCATTTAAGCATCTGACTTTGGCTCAGGTCATGATCTTGATGTTCATGGGTGAGGGCCCCGTGTCGGGCTCTGTGCTGACAGCTCAGAGCCTGGAACCTGCTTCGGATTCTGTGTCTCCCTCTCTCTCTGCCCCTCCCCCGCTCACGCTGTCTCTCTGTCTCTCACAAAAATAAATACTAGAAAAATAAATAAATAAAAATAAAATTCGCACTTCATAGGATCTTCTTTTGTTAAATTACATTTCTAGCTTCCTGCTTTGCTCGTCAGCATATGCACTTTCTTATTTTATCTCATAAAAATATTACAATCAGCTCAGGTCCTGGTTCGGTTTTATGGCTTCCGAAGAAAATTTTAATATGCTTTTCCTTTGTACTGTTTCCTCTAGGGAAAAAAATATGAGGGATGAAAATTGCTTACAAATAAGAACGTCTTCCTTATAGAAAAGATGGCTGTGGTAGGCAGATTACTGCCTCCTCGACCCCCATGTCCACATCCTAATCCCAGGAACCTATGCATATGTTCTATTACATGACAACAGAGAACTAGACTAGCAGAATTGTGTGCCAACCAGCTGGCCTTCAAATAGGGAGATTATCCTGGATTATCCAGTGGGCCAGTGTGATGACAAGGGTTCTTCCTCGGAGGTGAAGGCGGAGAAGGGGAGGTTGGAGTTGATGCAGTGTGGAAAGCATCTGATGGCTGTTACTGGCTTTGAAGGTAGAGGAAGGGTCTTGGAGCTGAGGAAGGTGCATGGTGTCTAGAAGCTGAGAAGGGCGAGGGGACCATTCCCCGCTAGGGCCTGCACAAAGGAATGCGGCCCTGCTGACACCGTGAATTGGGCTCAAAGGGACCCATTTTGGGCTTCTGAGCTCCAGAACTAGAAGATGATCAATTTGTGCTCTTAAAAGTTTGTGGTAAATTTTACAGACATAATAAATTCACATTGTTTTAAGCCACAGACATGGAAAGTCACACGAACTCGTAGAAAACTCACACAATGGGCAACGTTAAAAGGATGAGACGAGATGTTTTGTAGAAATATTTCTCTGTGATCTTTAAAAACAGAATAAAACTTTGCCTGTCTAGACTGATGGTGAGTTAGCAGGAAGATCTCATAGGAGGTAGACCTGTTATTTTAAAATTAAATGATCAGGTCAGAAGAAGGGGACTTACTCTGAAAACAGGTTTTATTACAAATTGATATTGTCAAAATTTAATTATCCTTTCTGTAAACAAGTAATGAATGATGAGAAAGCAACTGGAAACTCAGCTTTAAATAATCTCTATTAAATGCAAAATAACAGTATCAAATACATGCCATGCTATTTTTATTAAAAATTAAATCATAAACTTAGTTCTGGCCTATCATCCGCTAGCAAATTTTTGCTCAGTACCCGATACTTCCTGGATGAATTAGCAATGTGCTAGGTCCCTGAGAAATACAGAAAACCTTCCCACGGAGTTTACAATTCCATCTCCAAAGATAAGATTCACATGCAAAACAAGCCATAATTAACAATTCCACCAGAAGATAGATAAGGGTTCTAATTTATGTTAGACCTAAACTCTGCAGCAGCCACGGAGGCAGGTGACCTGTGAAGGCAGGGAGCTCCGGGAGGGCTTCCGGGAGATAAAGGACAAGAGCTGGGCTGGAGGGACCAGTAGAACTCACACAGATGCAGATGGCGTGTATCAAGGAGCAGCAGCAGCGGCCTCAGTGAGACTTACTGAGTGTTTACTTTATACCAGGCACTGTTCTAAGCAATCTAAATAATTAGATTATTTAATCCTCATATGACCCTCTGAGGTAGGTATTATGATTCCCATTTTACAGCTGAGGGAACAGAGGCCCAGGGGCTGAGTTGAAAGACCGTTAAAAGGAACTGGTATTGAGAAAGTTATCGGGTTCTATACGACACTGAGATGGTCTCAACTGGGGACCCTTTGCTTTCCGACTGGCACGGGCTCTTTGTGCGTTTGCTGCGTCCTCACAGGATCCCGTAAGTCCTGTCTAACAGCGATCAGAAATTACACCGTAGTGGCAAACAAGCTGCATTTGCAAAGGCAACTCAAGCGACTCCAAACTGTATACTCTTGGGAGGAAATACGACTCTTTAAGGTAAAAAAAATGTGTGGTGGAAGAGGCAAGGACTTTTTTGTTTGTTTGTTTTTATGAAAGAAATAAAAGTGAGCTAGGTCTGCTAAAAGTTTAAAGAGCTGTTGCAACAACAAGAAAAGAGAATAAGATGGAAAGCTTACTTGTGCAGGAGACCTATCCATGTTAATAACTATGAATCGTATTCAGGGGTGAAAGCTGGTGATCCCTAGGAACAAAAATATTGGACTTGAACTGGTCATTGGTCACGGGGAGAGGAAAGCCTTAGAAGGGTGATGAAGTCCAAAATGTGTCCAGTAACAACTGGCCTTGCTTTGGGCTCTGGCCTTTTAAAATTATATTTACAGGGGCGCCTGGGTGGCTCAGTCGGTTGGGTGTCCGACTTCGGCTCAGGTCATTATCTCACCCCCCTGTGGGTTCGAGCCTGGCGTCGGGCTCTGTGTTGACAGCTCGGAGCCCGGAGCCTGCTTCGGATTCTGTGTCTCCCTCTCTCTCTGCCCCTCCCCCGCTCAAGCTCTGTCTCTCTCTCAAAAATAAACATTAAAAACAATTAAAAAAAATAAGATTATATTTACAATTAGTGAATGAGTAAGATGTTTCTCTGTGGGGTGTAATTATGTATGAACACAGACTGTGCTTATGTATCATCCATAATACACGCTCACCTTGTTACTTGGATTATTCCTCATTAAAGACACAGTTGCACTGAGACTACATCTTCAAACTGGAAAGAATTCTCTTTGAATAAGTGAAGTAGCCTTTCCCTGAACCACTATCTCCAGTTAGAAGGATGAGTGCCTGTGACAAAAGTGGACCATTTACGTACCGGCAAGGAAGACGGCAGGGCTGGGGCAAGTAAACGGGGAGCAACCCTGAGACGTTACCGAACAAGGTATTTTTGGTTTTTGTTTTTTCCCTTTCAGTAGAAGTAGGCTTAACATAAATAGGTCAAGTAGGGACCGTTTGCAGTAGGTATTTTTTTTGCTTACCGAACCTATACACCAAAAGGATTCATGCAAAATGCCCTCAAAATAAAAAAAATGAATTCCTATTTGAACCACGAATATCATTAACATTTCTGTTGTGTCCAGCACACCTTTGTCGCGGGGGTGCACGCATATATAATAAGTATGTGATTGTGTGTGTATTGTATGCATTCATATGTCTGGGTGTTCTTATTTTGACTTTTAAATTTGATGGAAGGACAAATTTCCAAAATGAAACAGCTCAGGCAATTTTAGGAAAACAGGTACATGTGTGAGAGACACTGACAGAACTCAGGAAAAGCATTAAATTGTGGTTGCAGAAAAATAAAGAAATGAGGACCAGCCACTGCTAGTTATACTCATGTTAATGAGTATCTGAAGTAAAATATTTTTGTAACTTTTATGGTGGAAAATTTCAAACCTAAGCAAACACAGAGAAAGATGATATAATCAATTTCTATGTACCGGTTACTCAGCTTCAACAATGATCAATTCATCGTCAATTGTGCTTTGTCCGGATCCCATCCGCTCCATCCCAACTCCAGTGGCTTCCGGTGAAGAAAACCCAGACATCATATTATTTCATTCACAGGTGTTTCAGAATGTATCTCCAAAAGCTAAATTTAAATTAAAAAAAAAAACTTAACAATAATCACACCTGAACAAATGAATGATAGTTTCTTATAATATCTACTAAGTGCTCACATTTGTTTTATTTTTTTAATGTTTATTTTTGAGAGGGAGGGAGAGAGAGAGAGGCAGAGAGAGAGGGAGAGAGAGAGGGAGAGGGAGAGGGAGAGAGAAGAGGGGCAGCGAAAGGGGGAGACATAGAATCTGAAGCAGGCTCCGGGCTCTGAGCTGTCAGCACAGAGCCTGACGCAAGGCCTGCACCTGTGAACTGCAAGATCATGACCTGAGCCGAAGCTGGTGCTCAATCGACTGAGCCACCCAGGTGCCCCAAGTGCTCAGATTTTTTAACGGTCCCATAATTTTTAAATTTTTGTTTTCTTATAGCTGAGTGCCAGAGTAAAACAAGGTATTTTTATGTGACAATGATATATCAGTGTGTCTGCTCACTCTGAGAAATTTGAGGTTAAATTTTGTTTTAGCCACAAATTTTGTTATTTACTTGGGTTCTATGAAAATTTATCATATACATCACACCTTTTCCATCATTTTCTGAAAGTGTTTTTTCTTAAAGTTTATTTATTTATTTTGAGAGTGTGTGTGTGTGTGTGAGAGAGAGAGAGAGAGCAAGCATGCATCTGTGCATGAGTAGGGGAGGGGCAGAGAGAGAGGGAGAGAGATAATCCCAAGCAGGCTCCACACTGTCATCGTGGAGCCCGACATGGGGCTCCACCTCAGGAACAGTGAGACCTGAACTGAAATCAAGAGCTGGTGCCCCTGAAAGTGTCTTTTAACTAAAAGTAGATACTGGATTATGTAACATTAGTCTTCTGTATGTCATCTATTTGAGAAATGACAATTTTCCTTGTTTTAATAATTACAACTACAAAGAACTGAAAACCACGTTTAAGTTATAGCAGCTCTCAGCAAATGGAGCGTATTGTTGATAGACATTTTATAAGTATAATAGTCTCCAGTCATACTTCCCTCAAATTTCTGCATAAGAAATGTGGTAACACACCCAAGGTCTGGGGAATTACTGATATAAAAATCACTAAGCAATCACTCTTTCAAATGGAATTTGAAGGACGCAACACGCTATGAGAGCAAAGGCTGCGAATGAAATTGTGGTAACCTAGGGCAAAAGTGCCAACATTCCTATCCATTTTGCTATTTTATATTTCAGATACTGTTTGAATCATTAGTGTAACCAGGAGAAATTTTGGTTGTTGGACTGGGAATCATGTAAAAACCAGCGCTATTTCTGGACGGAATGAAAAATGCAGAATCACAGTAAAACTACTCCAATTTAGTATCTGTAGAATAGATTTATGGTAGTGAAATTAACTTATTCCTTCCCTAATTTCCTCCCTACTATTTTCTGGAAATTTGAGTTAGTTACCCCCCACCCTGCACCCCCAGGCATGCACACACACACAGACACACACAGACACACACACACACAGTGCCCCTGACACTTAAACTAAAATTTCAGATGATAGAGAATATTTAAGAAGATGGGATATATTTGCTTCTTACTTATTTCAGTGGGTATAGTATGTCTTAACTTAATTGAAATAATTGCCTGTTTCAATAAAATGGTTCGGGGTCACTTGGATATCCCTAAAGGAAAAGAAAAGCTTATCTCAACCCTGACCTTATATCATATTAAAAAAAAATCAATTCCATGAGTTACAGCTCTAGATGTAAAAAGCAAACAAATACAGCTTTTTGAAAAAAAGGAGAAATTCTTCCTGTCCTAAACGTAGACAAGGACTTTATAGACAGCCCCCAAAAGCACTAATGATAAAAGAAAAATAACAGATGCTCTTTGTTAAAAGTAAACACTTATCAGAAGATACCATTAAAAGAGTGGGAGAAGGTTTTTCACAACACATATCCAACAATTTTTTTTATCTAGAATACATAAAGAATACATCTAGAATACATAAAGAATACATTAAAAATCAGTAAGAAAAAGACAGACAATTCTCTATGCATCTACAGAACAGCTAAAATGAAACCAATGGGAAATATCAAGTGTTGTTAGTAGAGCACATGCAATGTCACAAACTGCCGGCAGGAGACTATACTGGTGCAGCTGGAAAACTATCTGGTAGGATACAACAATTCTACCAAATATATACCAAATAAAAATTTACCAAAATAGAAATCTATAGAACTGTTCACCCAAACACAAGCATTGGAATGCTCATAGCAGCATTGGCTGGAATAGCTCTAAACTGAAAACCATCCAAATACACATCAACGGTAGAGTGGATAAATAAATTGTAGTATATCCTTTCAATAGAATGCTACAGAGCAATGAGAACAAACACGGGACACCACACATAGCAACAACGGGTGAATCTCACGAGCGTAATTCTGAGTGAAGGAATACAGACACAAAATAGTGCACACCGTGTGACTATGTTTATGTCAAAGCAGAATAAATCTTTACTGTTAGCCATCAGGAACTTTAGGGAAAAAATAGAAATCAAGAACTCTGGGGGTGGGTAGTAGTGGTGACTGCAAGGGGGTGGGAGAGGTCTTCTCCCAAACTGGCAATACTCTGCTTCTGAATGGGCGTTCTTGGTTAAAAGGGTGTGTTCAGTGTTTAAGATTCACCAAGCTGGCCAGTGAGACGTGCGCTCTTCTGCATGTATATTGTTCTTTGTTAAAGAGCGAAAAAGGCAATTACTCAGCATGCATGCTTGCTGTGCCTATATGGTTTGATTCCCTTTACAACATGAGCACGTCATTGACTGTGTGATACTGGATTTGCTATCAGTTACTGACTATCAGTGGCAGCCCTAGAGGTAAACCTAGAGGTAAACTCATATAGGTTGTTGGCAATCCAAGGACTTATCAAATGCAGATTGTGTTTGCAGACATTTCTTTACTTCCTCAATTCATATGTCAAGGTTCGCACGAAAGGATATCGCTTTCCTGAAGCCTACCGATTGTCTTTAAGTCCAGTCAAGCTCATTGTCACGCTCTGCACTTCCACAGTGCTTTGTTCGTACCTCTGTTACAACACTGACTCCGTTACTTCTGAAGTTTTAATTAGCTGTTTATGTACCTATCTTATCCATTAGACTGTTAGCCCCCTAAGGGCAAGCACCTTTTCTGTGTCATGGAGCGCTGTGGGTTATACATATGAGATGAAATGAACATTAACTAGATTGCATTTAGTACTCCGGATCTGTGGCCTTTTAAAGTCAGACGCTGTTAAAAATCAAACCTAATGATGACCTTCAGGTTTGTTGCTCTGTATTTTTTAAGATTTATAAGGAAACTCTAGCAAAATATGTATCATATAAACAAATAAAGTACTACAGATTCTGTGCTTGAGGGACACAAAAGAGGGGAATTTGCTTGGCTTGCATTGTGTTCCTGGTTCCTGCTGTGTATAAGAAATACACAGACCGGGGGCACCTGGGTGGCTCAGTCGGGCAAGCAGCTGACTCTTGATTTTGGCTCAGGTCATGGTCTCACAAGTCATGATCTCAGGGTTTGTGAATTCCAGCCCCGCGTTACATTCCGCCCTGACGACACGGACCCTGCTTGGGATTCTCTCTCTCCCTGTCTCTCTGCTCCTCCCCACTCGTGTGTGTGTGTGTGTGTGTGTGTGTGTGTGTGTGTGTGTGTATGCACTCTCTTCCTATCTCTCTCCAAAATAAACATTAAAATATAAAATAAATATAAAGAAGTTTTTAATTTTAATATATAAAAGAAATGCACAGACCAATGTTATGAGTCAATAAATAAGTCAGATAAAAGACCTCTGCCAAAACTGACATTTGCTTTAGGCAACCAGATTACTCCTGTTATGGACACTATCATGTCAAGAATTTACTACTTATTTGTGAATATCAGAATCCATGGAAGCAGGGGAGGCAGTAGATCAACAAATCTGTAGAAACAGGGCTCAGAACACAAATTCATTTACTTTTTCACAGAAAATCCTTCTTAACTTTTTTTTTTTTTTTTTAGTTTCTTATTACCTTGCATGGAAGATAGTGCTTTCATATGGCAAGAGTCTGGAGTTTTCAACAGCTTTAGAACAGATAAGAGATGAATTGTAAATTAAAGATAAGGAATTGGCCTGAAAAGAGTTGTAGCAAAATACACAAAAACTGAGCACTTTCTTGAAGTTTTTCACTCACTCTTCAAACGGCATTAAGACATATTTTTTTTTTAATTTTTTTTTCAATGTTTATTTATTTTTGGGACAGAGAGAGACAGAGCATGAACGGGGGAGGGGCAGAGAGAGAGGGAGACACAGAATCGGAAACAGGCTCCAGGCTCTGAGCCATCAGCCCAGAGCCTGACACGGGGCTCGAACTCCCGGACCGTGAGATCGTGACCTGGCTGAAGTCGGACGCTTAACCGACTGTGCCACCCAGGCACCCCAAGACATATTTATATAAATATCTATCATCCATCCATCCACGCACCCATTATCCAGTTACCCAGATTTATTCCTCTTATTTTTCTTTTTTTGAGTAGGTTCCACACCCATCAAGAGGCTTGAACTCATCACCCTGAGATCACGAGTCATATGCTCAGCTGACTGAACCAGGAGCCAGAGAGGCGCCTCGTACCCAGCTTTATTCCTAAATAATGACCTTGTTACCAAGAAAGTTCATTTAATTATTTTGGATACAAAGAACCAAAAGGGGGATTTTGATGATTCTTATCTTTTCCCTCTCTCTTTTACACAATCTCTCCTTACAGAATGCTTTAATAATAAATTATTGTTAGATGCAAGAGTTTAAACTATAACATCTAAAGCAAAATAACCTTTATACACTTTGCTTAATTTTACAGAGGAAACATAATTTAAAGTAAGTGTGAAAATTCTTCAATGGCCATGGAAGATTAAGTAAGTGCTCTGCTGTTTTCCAAAAGTGCAATAGTACGCCTGCCTTTTAAATTGTTCTTCAACAGGACTACCCTGAAAGAGTTTTATGTGGCTTTCAGAATTTAAATTGAAGTCACCTTTGATTTTCAAAGTTTTCCTTTTTGTAGCCATAGCAGATGTTCTATAGTAGAGGGTCCCAGGAATTTCCACAAGTGTGTCATCTTAGGCTCATTATTTAAACTCAGGAAGTCTCACTTTGAGATGTTAAAAACAATCTTCCTCCTACAGACATACTATGAGGCTAAGTGCCTCAGTAAAGGTTAACTATTATAATGATGAGCCCCAAACTAAGTACTTTTGGGAGCCATTGTCCAATAGACCATGAGTAGAAAGAACACAATCTTGGTAATAACATTCACTGAGAAGTAGCAAGTTGAATTTAAGAGATTCCTAAAGTGAATGTTGTAGTGGACTGGTCACCAAATCTACTCGGTCATATATAAGCACTTGCTATATCATATTTATTCATGTACAACTCATCTCAGTTCTTAACAGGCCTATAGTGTCTTATATTGACTGATATTAAGAATCTTATTAAAACCCAAACAATCACATGAAATTGATTTTCTGAAAATGGAACATCTGCTGCATTTAAACACTGAAAATGGAGAGTTATTGTGTATGGACAAATCCACACCTTTACCATCAGACATAAAATATAGATCAGATTTTTTATATTTTCATTCGGATTTTCTGCTTATTACACACTGAGAGCTCCTTTTTATTTTGCTATTGAAGATACATATATATTTTTTAAGTTTATCAGCAGTAAGGTCCCATTTTCACTAAAATATGTATCTATTAACATCTGGTATGGGACTTCATAGTGGCACAAATAATTAATGGGAACAATAAGAAGTGTGAAAAAGGAAGATATAAGCAAAGATTGTCTTTTGGAGTAGAGAAGAGAGAGGGAAACGCCTCTGCTTGATAATTTCCTACTGTCTTCATCTCTCTCATCATGTGATTATTTGTCAGGTTGTCCTTAATGTCATTTATGCATTCATCCAAGGTAAGTACATACTAGATCCTGCCTTCCCTTGCCCATTCAAGAACTCCAGAAATTCTCCCCTTTTCTCTTGCATTACCAAATTTTCTCTTTCTTCTAAGTTGCTTCCATCAGATAAAAACCCTCTCTTGAATTCATTTCCCTCTCCAGATATTTCAATTCATCTACTTTAACTGTTTCCTTTTACTGCTAAACTCTGTGAGAGGCTTCTACACTCTACTGTCTTCAATTCCATTTTTTCCTTTCTCTTTTTTGCCCATTCCAATTAGACCCTACCTTCTACCACACCCCCAGAGCTGCTCATCTGGAGTCACTCAAATCCAATGGTGAGTTCTCAAGGCTCCTTCATCTTCTTCTCCTTCTCTATCTTCTATCCTCTCTTCTTCTTCTCCTTCCTCCTTTGTTAAGGGGGAGAGAGAGAGAACGCACAGACAGGGACAGAGAGAGAGGGAGAGAGAGAAAATCCCAAACAGGATCCACACTATCAGTGCAGAGCCCGACGCGGGGCTCAAACTCACGAACCATGAGATCATGACCTGAGCCGAAGTTGGATGCTTAACCCACTGAGCCACCCAGGCGCCCCATGGCTTCATCTTCTTGACCTATCAGCATTATTCGACAAGTTAATCACCATCAATCACCCTTGAAAAGCTTTTTTCTTTTGGATTCCAGAGCCCTACAGTTGACCCTTGAACAACACAGGTTTGAACTGCATGAGTCCACTTATAGGTAAAATTTTTTTTATACAAACACAGAACAGTACTTATGATTTTCTTAATGACATTTTCTTTTCTCTAACCTACTTTATTGTAAGAACATAGTATATAATACATATACAAGATAGATGTTAATCAACTGTTGACGTTATCGGTAAGGCTCCAGTTAATAGTA
The DNA here is from genome assembly GCF_016509475.1 of Prionailurus bengalensis. Taxonomy (NCBI): domain Eukaryota; kingdom Metazoa; phylum Chordata; class Mammalia; order Carnivora; family Felidae; genus Prionailurus; species Prionailurus bengalensis. The sequence continues at coordinate 25,406,384 of NC_057344.1, read as the reverse complement.
AGCTATTAGTAGTTAAGTCTTTGTGGAGTCAAAAGTTATAATTGGATTTTCACCTGTGCAGGGGTTGGTGCACCAACCCAGTGTGTTCAGGGTCAACTGTATGCTCTCTTGGTTTTCCTCTTATCTCATTGGCCATGATTTTCCAGTCTCTTGCTGGCTTTTACTATCCCCCAGACTTTTAATGTTGGAGTGCCTAAGGGCTTAGACATCTTTGATATGTTTTCTAATTAAACTCTCTTTTTGGTGAGCTCATCCAGCCATGGCCTTTTTACCATCCATATGCTAAATTTATCCCAAATTTATATCTCTAGTTCAAACTTCTTTTCTGAATTCTACCCAACTGTCAAATAGTTAGGTAGACTATAATGACTGAACTGATAATGAACTCCAGATCTCCCCCTCAAAACCAGTTCTCTCTCTCAGTTGTGTCCGTCTTGGTTCCTGACAACTCCATGTTTTGAAAATATCTTCTAGTTATTCCTGCCTCCTCTCTCTCTCTCTCTCTCTCTCTCTCTCAGGCCTCAGACTCACATCAGCAAATCTCGTCTCAACCTTCAAAATATATCCACAACTGAACCTGTTCTTGTCATCTCCATCACTATCAACCTAGTGTAAGCCAATATCGCTTCCTGCCTGGAGTATTCCAACAGCTTCCTAGTTTACTTGCCTCCACTCTTGTCCCTTTGGAGTCTATTATCAGTGAACAGCTGGATTGATCCTATTAAAACGTAAGTCAACTAATATCACTCCTCTGATCACCCTCCATTGGCTTTCTCTCCTGCTTAGAGTAAAAATCAAAGTCCTTTCAGTAGCCTACCAGGTCCTTCTTTCTGTCACCTCTCTGACTTTTTCTTCTACTACCTCTTCCTTACTCTCTCCTGTTCCTGTATTGGCCTCTTCGATGTTTCTTTAAAAGGAACCTGGGGGAGAAAAGAAACTTGTGGCTTGCTGTCACTTCATGGCCTTTGTACTTGCTGTTTTCTCTGCTTGTAAAGCTCTTCCCCCAGAGAGGTGTATGGCTGCTGCCTCATCCTTCAGGTCTTTACTTAAATGTCACCTTCTCAGAGAGTCCTTCCTTGACCACCTGATTCCAAATGTCACTCACATTACTCTTCTGCTCAACACTTCCACACTGTTCCCCTTTCCTACTTTAGTTTTCTTCCCCAAAGCACTCACTGCCTTCCAACAGAATAATGTATACATAATATATAATTTACTTCTTTTCTCTATTGTTTACCTCTCACTAGTAGTATGTAAGCTCCATCACAGCAGAAAGTTTGTCTGTTTCAGTCATGGATGTGTCTGTCCCTGGAGCCCAAGACCATTTGGCACATTCTAGGTACTCAATAAATATCCATTGAGTGAAAAAGTCTCTTTAACCTCTCTGCTTTTCTCACTAGAATATAAGTTCCTTTGGGGCCGGGGTCATGTCATATTCATCATTCTGTCTTGCAAGTTTAATATAGCACCTGGCAAAGAGTAGGTGGTCATTAATATCTGTTGAGGTGAAATGTTGAAGAAAAATACACTCTGGTTTTTTGAGTATGCATTCCAAGATGTACAGAAGGATGGTAGAGGATCACACAGATGATAAAGAGGAGAGACAGAGAAAGTCAGTTAACCAACACGTATATAAATATCGCATTTTACATTATATAAAAATGGAGATAGAATTTAGGAAATAAATTGAGGCTAGAGACATTCTGGGCTTCTACTATCAAGAGAGTAGGAGTGAGGAAATTAATCATAATCACTGGGGAATACTTGAGGCATTCACCATGGCTACCTCTTCAGGAGAGCCACTAACATTTGTGGAATATTTATTATGTGCCAGACTTTTTGATGCAATTTCCAGTGGCGGCTCACTGGTGTTTTCTTGGCCCTTCAACCCTCTAGCTCCAGCCTGAATAATTGCATTTCTCTCTGTGGTGGCACTTTCTTATATAAAAGCACAATCATACAAGTTAATAATATTTTTTATTCTTGCCCTCCTTCCCTCCACCTCTTTCTCCTTAATGGAAAAATATTCGTAAAAATAGAACAGTTGCTTTGGGAGTTTAAGTTGCTATATAAAATCTAGGGTAAGTATTTTAAGCGGGCCCATACAAGACAGGCAGTTTTAAATGGCTAAACCAGCTTTGAAAGCAGCTCCTCTGCTAGTAAAATTCTTACTAAAAGGAAAATAATGATAAGCATAAAATCTTGACCAGTGGTTACTCTGGGAGGTGGGAGGAACTTGCTAAGATATTGGAAATGTTTAATTCCTTAGGCTGGACGGTGAGTACAAGGATGTTCATGTTGTTACTTTTTACAGATTTATGTGAAATGTGTATTTTATGAAATATTAAAAAAAGAAACTGCTCCTCTGGATCAAGACTCTTCTCAAACAATTATTTGAAGATCTTTAACATACATTAGACTTCAACTCACCGAAGTCACTTCTATAGCATAAAAATTTTCCATGATAAAACAACTGTGAGCATTTCAGCTCTCTGTGAATGATTCTTAAGTAAAGTCTATTCAACAACAGAGGTTAAAATAGCCTCTTCCTGGGAAGTTATATACAGATTCATTTTGTTTATCTGCTTTTCAGTCATTTGCTTTAAACTCCAAATATTCTTCTCTTAGCACCAGCATCACTGGAATCACAGCCAAGAAAAAGCCTCTTTAACACAAGAAGCTCTAGGGATGATTCTCTGGCCCTCACCACTAAATGCAGCTATAATTAGGTAAAAATACATTCAGATCCAAATTAAGAAGGTGATTAGCATAGAGGCAAAAGAAGACAGACTCTGGTGAGTACAGCATGAAGTACAAACTTGTGGAATAACTATGTTGTACACCTAAAACTGATGTAACACTATGTGTCAACTATACTTCTGTTAACAAAAGAAAAAAGAGAGAGAGAGAGAGAGAGAGAGAGAGAGAGAGAAGACAGGACTCTTGGCCTTTGCTTTCCTACAAGCTCTAGGCTTCAGCAGGGCAGAAGAGAAGCATCTGGTCAGGAATAGATGTGTTATGAGAGTTTGGAGGCATGGCTCTCCAATAAGAATATGACGTAGGCTATCTTTTTATTTTAAATTTTCTAGTAGCCACTTTAAAAAAGAAAGGTGAAATTCATTTTAATAATGTAGCTTAGTTCACCCAACATATCCCAAATATCATTATCTCAATAGGTAATCTCTAGAAAGATCATTAATGAGAGGTCCAAGATGAAACCTAATCTGAGTAAACATCTATGGATGATAAATGTGGATATGCTGAGAAGACGGCTGAACTTGGAAAAAAAAAGGAAAAAAAAAAAGATCATTAATGAGAGATTTTACATTGTTTATCTCACAGAGACTCTCTGACATATGGGACATATTTTATACCCAAAGAGTAGACCCAGGTTTTGTGAAACCTAACAGAATGCAATTTTGGATGGTGCCCTCTTTAAGAAAAAGACATCAGCTATTAACACAATGTTAGGTGTGAAAGTTAATACTGATTTAGAAAAAGAAAAGACATAACAAGGAATTACTGGAGATTTAAAGATTCAGGTCTTCTCTTTTGATATCTCTTGGCAATTTACCAGACACATTTACATAGAAGTGATTCCAACATAGCTTCTCCTCCCCGCCTTGAACAACGCAACTCCTGACCCTCATAGAGGTCCACCTAAGTTGGGGTTTCTGAAGTGTGAGTTTCATTAGTGCTCAGGCTGACGTTTGTCTCCCCAAATTCATATTTTGAAGTCCTAACCCCTACTACATCAGAATGGTACCATATTTGGAGGTGAGGTCTTTAAAGAGGTCTTTTAACTAAACCAGGGTTTAGTCCCTGGATAGGGATAGTCCCTGGATAGTCCCTGGATAGGGTAGGTCCTAATCCATTTGATTGATGTCCTTATGAGAGGAGGAAAAGATTCTAGGGGCACAAGTACACAGAGGACAAAGCAATAAGAAGGAGGCTGCAAGCCAAGGACAGAGGCCTCAGAAGAAACCAACACTGCCAACACACTGATGTTGGATCTCCAGCCTCCAGAATTGTGAGAAAATAAACTTTTCAAGCCACCTAGCCTTTGTTATGATAGCTAGAGCAACTACTACAATTATCTTCTTTTATTTTTATTTTCTTTTTTAAAAGTATTTATTTATTTATTTGAGAGAGAGAGAGAGAGAGAGAGAGAGAGAGAGAGAGAGAATGAACAGGGGAGGGGCAGAGAGAGGGGGGACAGCAGATCCAAAGTGGGTTCTGTCTGACAGCAGAGAGCAGGGCTTGAACTCACGAACCATGAGATCGTGACCTGAGCCGATACCAAGAGTCAGATGCTCAACTGACTGACCCACCCAAGTGCCCTTACAATTAGCTTCTTGATAAAATTTCTTCTGCTGATGGACTCTCTTCTTTCCTGTTTCATCTCCTTGCTCAATAGCACCCTCTTCCTCTCTGTTCCAGTCCAACCTTCCCTCCTTCTTCAGATCTTCCTAGTGGAGAGACCTCTGGAGCTCAGGACACGCTAACTCTTACTGACTGGCATTCATTTGAAAAGTGAATATGAGTTTCCATGGGACTGCTCTTACAATATTATCACATAGTATTATTTTTCAACAGATGACACCTTCTCTCCTTCACTAGGGAAGTCCTTTGAAGACTAACAGGACAGTATCTTTTATCAAATTTGAACATTAGAAACATTCTTGAATAATCTTTTTTGAATTAACGGAAGGGAGTTCCCTTTTAGAGCTGTAGGATGGTAAAAAAAAATAGGCTTTAAAATACACTGCTAAAGTTAAAAGATAATCTACCTACTGCACTAAACAGACAGAAGGAGCATCACAACAGTGATGGCTGAAGTTCCTTACTCCCTCCAGCCCGTGGGTCAGAGGCATTTATCTTTGTTTCTGCTGTAGCCACCCAATCCTGGTCATTGCCTTCTGTTTTCTATTGCTTTCACCAGCAACGGAAGTTCACAAGAGTATCTTCCAAAAAGCTCTGGCCAGAACCAAAGGAAGTGAGTACATTCAAGGGATGAAAGGGTGATTCAACCTCTGCGTGCTTAATTCTTGGTATCCCTCCTGAACTTGCTGCAAAGAATGCCAACAAGTTGTAATTACCATGGTGCACCCTGGGAGGTGGCGATCTGCCAGGACTCACTGGAGTTCAACCAAAAATCCATTTTAAGTAAGTCATCGAAGGAAATGAGTATCTATTTTGGTCATCTATAGGGAATATCTGTGGCCCCTAAAAAGTCCACAAACATGCTTGATACACAGTTTCATAAAACCATGCTTCTTATTGGCATTTTTTTGTACGGGCTTAAATGTGCACTAAATATAATCTAGAAATTCACCAGAGAGTGGGTGACAGAGAGCGGCCAACACTTGGTCTCAGAATCTGAGTAAACTTTTCAGCTCACAAAGAGCTACCCACAGGGAAGTGTACCCTTACTCTCTTAGTAAGAAAACATACCTGGGTTCAAAATATTTATCAAATGCCATATTTTTCCAGGGAACCCAGGTCCTTGGGGGTGGGGGGGGGGCATCCATCACCATCCTCAGGAAAGGGAGAGCACTGCTTTTGCCATCAAAACAGCTTCCAAGGCCCTCGTGCCAGTTGCCGTGCGGAATGATTCATCAGCTTCAGAAACTTCCTCGGGAGCTGAGTGGGCAGTCATGAATCATCTCTCACCCTTTGCACATATCGTTACTGATCTCCTGGAATATTATGTGAAAATAATACCTTGCATTTTTGTGAAGAATGCTTTTCCTGATGGCATCAGACATCAGGACTGGAGTAAAAGCAGGCCCTGGTGAGTTGTGTATGCTGGGATTGGATATGTTCCAAAAACGTTTGCAAATGCTGTTTTGAGTCTGAGTCAACACACCTGATCTGGAAGGATGTCACAGTGAGAGGCCGGCAATGCTGGCAAAAGGACAAGGACTCCGTTTGGGGGATTAAACAGAAACAATGAATTTTATCCCTTTCATAGTCAACTTGATGGAGCACTGTAAGCTTGAATTATCCTGTTTTGTTACGGATAGAAAAGTAAACCTTGGAAAATCAACTTTTCTTTAAAAAAAAAAAAACATGGCGCGCATACACTGAGAAAAATAACTGAGCATGGTTTTCCCCTTCGATATAGCTATTTCTTATTTGTTTGGCCAGAGCTGATACCATATCTCTACCAGAGAGAGAAACTATGAGATTTTCTCTGAATCTTCTTTCCTACAAATTTGAGCATCCTTATTCCTAGCAACTATTCTTCATGGAACATGGAAGGAACAGCTAGAACCTCAAAGTCTTTGGCTTCTAATCCCAAACTTATCCCCAATTTGCCGAGTAGCTTTGGAGTCACGTGGACACCCTGGGACACCCACTGAGGACGACTAGGGTATTTTGTCTGCAGCTGGGGATGGCAGTCATTGTTTTGAAAGATCAAAAACATATGAGTCATCTCATCAAGCATGCTCTTACAAGTAGCAACAGCTGCAATGGCATCATTGAACCTTCATATATCAATAAATAGCTCCTGTCATTGGTGAACAATACGCTGAAGCGACTGTGAATATAGCTTGTTGTTACTAGAACCATGTTCCATGAAGTTGCCAGAAGGAAGGATGCTCAAATTTGTAGGAAAGAAGATTCTGAGAAAAACCTCAGAGTTTCTGTCTCTAGTGGTAAGACCTTTGTGAAGAATTAAATTTGATTTTACTTGTGTGACCTCTAAGCATACAGTCCAAAGTATAGAACAGAGGAAGCCACATGGAAACAGATTTCAGACCAACTCAGGGCACTACTTTCTAATAACTCCTTAGAGATGACACCACAGTACCAAGTAGAATCCCCTTCCCTGGAGGGATCCAAGTGAATGCTTGATCGCTATATAGAAGATACACTGTGATTTAATTCCCCTACTTGTAGGTTTCAGGGTTCAGTGAAAAAAACAAAAAACAAAAAACAAAACAAAACAAAAACAAAAACAAAAAAACAACAAAGGATCATTGTAGAAACACAGGATGCAGCTTCAAATTTTTGCCAGTTAAAGATATCTTAATTCCCACCTTTTACAATATAAAAGATGTTTTAAGCTAAGAAGAATAGAAAAGACATATTGTAAGAATATATAGTTCTTGAACAGTGAAAAAATTCAGCTCTCTGAAAGATATGCCATTGATGTAAATTAAAACACAACTGATACATACACACACACGCACGCACGCACACCCACGCACCCGTCGATGGGAGAAGAAATGCCAACTCATGAGTGTGGTTGCCTCTAGATGGGGAGAGGAGTAAGGGACTATAGTGGTATTGAAAAGAACTTCACCTTTATCCGCAATACTTTATGTAAAAAAATGATAGCACAATATGAGAAAATGTCCACATTTGTCAATTCTGGATGCGGGATGCAAGGATGTTTGCTATATTATTCTTTTGTATTTTTCTGTATTAAAATAATTGTTCTTTCCTCTCAAAAAATAAAAACACCACAATTCACTACATTGTCCTTATTACACCGTCCACCAATGTAAACTATATTGTCTATGACTGCCGCTCCCCAGGCCATTATTTGGGGGACAGATGACTATTCTTTTATCAACAGTATCCTACAAGCTGACAATAGGCTGTGTACCATGTCTGTGCTTCCTCCCATCCTGTGATTCTGTGGTTCTATGATTCTTTTTTTTTTTTTTTTTAATTTTTTTTTTCAACATTTATTTATTTTTTGGGACAGAGAGAGACAGAGCATGAACGGGGGAGGGGCAGAGAGAGAGGGAGACACAGAATCGGAAACAGGCTCCAGGCCCTGAGCCATCAGCCCAGAGCCTGACGCGGGGCTCGAACTCACGGACCGCGAGATCGTGACCTGGCTGAAGTCGGACGCTTAACCGACTGCGCCACCCAGGCGCCCCTATGATTCTTAATTTTCAGCAGATACTCCTTTCACAGCTTCTTTCAGATGTTATATTTCTTCTGAAAACAGGAAGAAATTCTTCTCCAGTGAACCTTTGATATTCTGGTGCTGATTATCCTTTGGGGCTAAGAGAACTTCTCCCCATGTCACAGTCATGATATACTACTTTGTGACACCACAAACCTAATATCAAAATATCCTTAAGTACGTCTTTATGTGAAGTCCCCTACAATCATGGCTTGAAATGAGCTGGGAATATTTCTAGTGGTGGGGACGTTTGGGACAGGAGGCACAGATGGGGATTTAATTTGGTTTCACGACTTCAGAGAAAGTAAAAACCATCCCAGAATTTTCTCCAGTTTATTTTTTCTCTACTTGGTGTTTCTTTACATCTCCTTGCAAAGTACCTAGCCTATGATATGTCCTCAGTGCTCATTTTTTTGATGGATGGTTGAGTATCTGTAAAACATTTCAGTTCCTCTTGTCTTTCTCATATTTTTTATTGAATTCTGGGAATACTTTCCAAACTAGATTTCCAAGGGCATCTAGTAAAGAGTGTATGTGTCACTGAGCCATTTGCAACATCTCAGAAAGCTTCAATAAATGTGACTAAAAGTGTCCACCTTATTTGCTTTTGGATGCAGTTTATCTCAACGCAGTTTACTAACAGTAGCTATCCTAAGGTGATGAGAGTCCCTAATTGTTAGGTATTCCAGCCCTTGGCTTATTTTCTAAAAAGGGAATGAAATCAAAGAAAATAAAAATTTAAGAAAATAAATGAAAATCATCTGGGAGCTAATGTTAGTTCTAGAAGAGACTTACAATCAGGAACATGATCTGAGCTAATAATTAATTTTTAAAGTACTGTTGGCCAGGGGACAAAGGGAAAAAACGTTCACTCTCCAAATTGACAGCAGTAATTCTGGCATTCATAACTTAGCCATTTAAAAAAAAATTTCAACGTTTATTTATTTTTGAGAGACAGAGTGCGAATGGGGGAGGGGAAGACAGAGATGGAGAAATAGAATCTGAAGCAGGCTCCAGGCTCTGAATTGTCAGCACAGACCCCAACGATGTGGGGCCTGAACTCACGGGCTGTGAGATCATGACCTGAGCCAAAGTCAGAAACTTAACCGACTAAGCTACCCGGGCGTCCCCTCAGCCATTTGGTTTGCACTGCACTGTTTAGAAAGGCAAAGTGGAGATGTTGCTCTGGTTCTAGAAGTTCTCTCTCCCAATACAACAAGAACTCATATAAAGGTGCAACTCCTTGGCCTGGCATTTAGATCATGAATTTCAACCAGATTTTACAACTAATAGCGATTTACAGCTTAGAGTGGACTGTCACATATAAACTCCTCTTAATCACTGATCCCCAAACATGACTTTTTTTTATGCCACCGAATACACTGACTGGCAAATTTCTCTTCATTCCTTAGAACAACCATTGAAACACCACTTCCCTTAGGGATCATTTCTTACTATTCCACTAGTCCAGACTTTTTTACTGTCTTCTCTTTGTTCTCATCACACTGTGTATACACTTTTATCACACAGCTCTTATTTTATATTAAAAATTATTGTCTTACATTAAAATTATTTTCATGTATGTCTTCCACATAGGGCAGTGAGGGGAGGATATCATTTCTATGTGTTTACAGGAGTTAGGGAAATGGGTAAAAAACAAAACAAAAAAAACAGACCATGGGGCTGATGGGTTTTCATGGCTGAGCTTGAAACTGGGTCTCCTGTCTCTGGCTCCTGCTTCTTCTATTCTATACACCACTTTTCATAGCACGTTATAATGCTCAGTTTGGCTATTTTAAGTATTACCATGTTTTTGTTTATGAAAATTGTGGTAATGAAACATTTCAAGAAAAGTAACAATGACTCTAACAGCCTGCATTTATGGTTTACAATACGCCAGGCAATGTTCTAAGAGATTTAGATCAATTCATTTCATTCTCGTAACAATCCCACAAGATTGTTAATAATTTCAAACTATTATCTTTATTTTACAGGTCAGGACATTGAAGTGCTGAACGGTTCTATAATCTGCTTGAAGTCACTCAGCTAAAGAGTGGCAGAACTGCAGGGCACCTGCGTGGCTCAGTTGGTTAAGTGGCCGACTTTGGCTCAGGTCGTTATCTCCTGGTCCTTGAGTTCCAGCCCAGCGTCGGGCTCTGTACTGACAGTTCAGAGCCTGGAGCCTGCTTCCGATTCTGTGTCTCCTTTTCTTTCTGCCCCTCATTTACGCCCTCTCTCTCAAAAAAATAAACATTAAAAAATTAAAAAGGAAAAAGAGTGGCAGAACTGTGAATCATACCCAGGTAATCTGGCTTTGGAGCCCATATTCGTAAGGAAATAGACTGAAACACTGATGTTTTCTCTCAGTGGAACTTTGGACATGAACAGCGTCGACAAGATTGGCTTCCATTCTGACACCATGCGGGCTATGGGACCAAGGTTTGGCTGCAGTTTTCCATTTATAGCCTCAACTATAATTACAGAGCACAGAAGACAGACGGAGTTGATTCAACTGATTGAATACATTGAGTTGCATGTGGATAGTTATTATGAAACAAGTAGGGCTTTAATTTTTAGATTTCCCCCTCCTACCTTTCAAATAATAAAGCAAACTGACAATTAGAGGGAAAAAAAAGAAAAAAGAAAAAAAATCCAAAAAAACCTGTTTCTGATTTGTTTGGGACTTCATTCAAGGTTGTAGGAAGCATTCAGAATTGCATTTGAGAGTGTTCAAAGCAGCCATTCTGTTTTGAAATTACTTCTGTATGAAAAAATAAAATTGTAAAATATGTAATGTCAAGTTACTATGTTAAGAATCCTCCACTGAATAGAATAAAAACTGAAACAAAAATATTCATTACAGTTTACATTGCAAAGGCCACCTGAGCATAAAACACAAATAAAAACAAAATAAAATCATGCATAAGTACTTCATAAATATTTTATGCCTCGTGATAATAATCAATCAAGAACCTACTTCATTAAGAAAGTAAATTTAAGGGGCGCCTGGGTGGCGCAGTCGGTTAAGAGTCCGACTTCAGCCAGGTCACGATCTCCCGGTCGGGAGTTCGAGCCCCGCGTCAGGCTCTGGGCTGATGGCTCAGAGCCTGGAGCCAGTTTCCTATTCTGTGTCTCCCTCTCTCTCTGCCCCTCCCCCGTTCATGCTCTGTCTCTCTCTGTCCCAAAAATAAATAAACGTTGAAAAAAAAACTTAAAAAAAAAAAAGAAAGTAAATTTAAGAAGGTGATATTTAACAACTATAAGAACCCTAAAATATACCCAAGAATGTGACTAAGAAGAGAAACTTTTAATTCCTAATATGGTAGGATAAAATTTAGTCACTATTATAGTTATTTAAATACTGTTGTGGACTAGCCTTTAAGAAGAAAAATAATTTATGACACTGAGATATTTGGAGTCTCTAAAATCTCTAGAATATATTCTGAACATTCTTGTCTATACTTCTGTAGTGCTAACCTACACATTTCCAATAGTGTCCTTAAAATACATATTGAATGTTGTATAAAAAGTATTCCTGAACATAAGCCAAATGACCTAAGTCTTCATTCTCCAGACCTTAAATTACCTTCCTTCTTTTATCCCTACATATTTCCTAACCTGCCTGTCACCTTTGCTTCCCTTTGGGCTTCTTCATCTTTTTTACTCCTTATTGATTAATTAATCCATCTATTCATTCATTCATCCATCCGTCCATCATCCATCTGTCCATCCATCCATCCGTCCATCTGTCCATCCTTCCACTTACTCATTCATTGATTCAACATTTATTTTGCTTCTCACATCATGACTTAACACGTATCAAAACAGAGACTTCTCTCTTTTAACACATTACATTTCCTCTCTTTTTCAAGGAGAGCTTGAGATGTTAGTTTTAGAGTCAGTCTTTCATGAAAAATTAATAGTAGGAAAGTGGGATACACTGCTTTTCATCTCCTGAACACTCACCTCAGACACTTTATCCCTCTTTGCCTTTTTTTTAAACCAAAGATAGTGTTGACATCATAGTATTCAGGTTGTGTTCGCTTCCATATTATTCAGTTACTAGTTTCTATTTTTTTTTTTCCATTTTAGGTTACAAGATACTAGAGGTAACTTAGCATCAAGTGTCAATAATCATCGTCTTGCTTTTAAAATTTTTATTTGGATTATTTTTTTTCCCAAATAGTACCTGGGCTCTCCTCAGTCAAGAAAAGGAATAGGGAATTCATTAGGAAATTAGAAACGGAAGGGAAATAAAGGTGACAAGAAGTATCTAGATTCCTTCTATTGGTTTTGGAATTGCATTGGGGATTTGTATTTCTAGCTTTGGCTATTTCCTGAAAGGGAGACGACGAATGAATTTTCTCTGGAAAGGAAGAAGTTGAACAAAGCTGGAGGTGGTGGACAGTTCTGTCTAAATGACGAGTCAGCTGTTTCTATGTGAACAAAAGTGACAGAGTGGGCGGGGGTCCCGTCCTCTCCTCTTGCCAGTGTCACTCTAAGAATATCTTTCTCCTCCATCTGTGCTAGTGGTAAACACAGGATTTTACTTTTTAAGGCAAGGGTTCCTCAGGGTTATAGGCAGAAGAGGAAATTCCTTTTTAAATAGCTTTGTGATAGGACTCTTGTCCCTTACACGAAACAAACCTTTTGGGAAACAAAACAGAATGGATGGGAAATAACATGATAAGAAAACAACTCTGTAGTTTTGTGTGAATTTTAAGTCCAATTTCTGTCCTGGGGGAGTTGTTAATGGTTTGTGCTGACTCATTTCCCTGACTCTGCTATTACCCGAAAGCGAGACTTCATTACGAGTCTTGCACATACTCATAAGCATTATTAACTTCTTGGGTCTTTGATGTGTTTTCAGTCAACAGAATCATTGTAGTACGCCTATCATGGGAATGGCTTTCAAGAGAGTCTTGAGGCTTGGAGGGGCAAAAATGCTCAGGGGGAAGAGATTCTTCTTAAGGAAAACATTGCTACAAAGCCAGAAATACTTCCAAAATCTTCATTTGGTGTAGTAAACTTCAAGGATTAGGACACATGGACCCATGGGCCAATAAATTCCGCTTGGTGTGCTAACATACAGGGTCTGTGTGGGCTGGAGGGTTGGAAAACAGAAAACCTGTGGGTAGTGCTAACCTCTGACATGAGCGAATGTCTTTACAAAGCCCCCTTACTTTCAGTTATTTGAAGGTCAAAGTAACAAGAACCCCAAGCATAGGTTAAGGTTAAACACACTATTTCCCTCACACTTTAAAGATAGCTTTAGTATTCAGTAGACCATTATTGATAAGGGTAAAGCTCAAATTCCAGATTTTATAAAAACCTTCTACACAGAAATAAATGACTGTAGATGTAGACAGTTTCAGGCTAAGTTCAGCTTTTTTACCCATTCCTACACACACACACACACACACAGACACAATCTCACAGGTTTTAAAAGCAATAAAATATTTTATTAAGCTAAAGTCATGGCTATTTCATTTCATTACGAGTAGGATACTTTACAAACGAAATAAATCACTGGCAAAAAAATGCTGCACTTTAATCATCTGAAAACATAACGTCTTTTTAAATGGTCACTAGATATTTTGCTGATTTCACCAATTACTTGTCACACTTTGGCTGGAAATTCTGAACCATTCCATTCCTGTATTAACTCAGCCAGGGAACTGTTTTTAAAATTTTATGAGAATGTTTGTGGTCAAATTCCTTCATTGCCTTTACATATGACTAAGTGGAGAGAATGCTTTTCAATTGGTTAATGGTACAAGCACCTGTCTTGTATTTTGTACTGTAACTATAACTATGACACTAATTGGCTTGCTTCTTAGCACCTTCTTGATCATACTGCCTGAATTTGGCCAGTCTTGCAATGGAGCATTTTGTGATCACATGTAAAAATGAAACTGTTATGGACCAGATGGCATTATTGGGTGGTCATACCAAAAAAACCAAACTTCCCTGCAAGTTTTAATGGTAGATAGGAAAAGAGAGATCATTTCAGTCTGCAATGTGGTCTAATATACATCATTTGCACCTCTAAGAGTAGCTAGCACTCATTCGAGGGTAGAGGCACTGAAAGTGGGGTCCCAGAGAGTAGGGAAGAGGATGCTTTGGGGTCTGGGAAGAAAATATGATTAACTTCTATTCGTAGTTTATTTATTTTTTATTAACGGAGAATGAAATCAGGCATTGCTAATATTTAATATGTAGACTGACATTGATTCCCACCTTCATTCCACATGTCCTGTGTTCACAGAACTCTAAGTCTACTGAGGAAGATTGGGAATTTCATGGCTTGGATGGGTTGGCAGTCTCTGGTACTCATTTGCTTTCAGCATATACATATATGTTTCAATTTATGTATGGATAAACATAAGTAAGTATAAGGGATCTCTTGCATTTGAAAAGAAATTTGACTGAAAATGATGCTGTTGACTTGATACAAAGTGAAGAGCAAGAAGTTGGTGTTTCTTTTACTCCTAAAACAAACTCTTTATGTGTTGACAGTCTAATCAGATTTGGCAAGATGTCTGCCTTCATTCCCCCACCTCCACCATGAAATTATCAAAAGGACTATGAAAATATTAACATGCATTCACTATTTTTCAGAGTGATGCGTGACCTAGGGGAAGAATGTGCCTTGAGGGATCAGACAAGGATAGAACAAGGTCATCATGATTAGCAAGAAATTTTAAGCCTACACATCCAAAGCATAGTCTCTTGATTTCTTCCATGATGTATGGTTATGTGATACTCAATCTAATGTTTAATGATAAACGTTTAGAAGCCACACTTGAAAAATATCCCTTATGACTTAAAGGTACATTAAGGAAACACTTGTTCTTTATGTCAAGACAAAAATGGCTAAGAGAATCCTTGAAAAACAATATGATGTCAAACTACAATACATTCCTTTGATAGTAAACACAAGGAGGAAATGCATTAAATGGTAAACATTGTTAAAAATTGAAGAAACAAGTTTTAGCAAATTATGTAGTGTAAGAGGTTTGGTAGATGTAGTTAAATGAAAGTGCTGACATTTCTAATAGGTCTCAGACTATAATAAGATTTGCTAAATTTTGTTTCAATGATGGAATATAAATGATTACCTTCCCACTTTTGTTATGAGTCACTAAAGGAAAGAAAAACCAATGAGGTGATCTTCTCAATAAATGAATCTTTTAATAAAAATAGTATTTTCAGAAAAACTATGAATTTAACCACAGAAAGAATTCTAGGCTAAGTTTATAGAGACAACACTGGAAAATTGTAGATGAGCTATTTTAGCAAAGAAGCCAAAGCCAAAAGTGCAGAAAAACTACAGGTTGACACTGATATTCCAATATTGTAATTTAAAAATTAATAAAATACAATGATTTCTTTACAGTATATGAAATGAGGTAGAGAGTGACCAGAAAAACCATTTACCATCCTCATTGGTGATCCTCATAGCAAAGAACTCGAATCCAAAAATAGTTTACTCATTTTTTGTTAATAAAATAGCAAATATTTGGGGGCACCTGGGTGGCGCAGCCGGTTAAGCGTCCGACTTCGGCCAGGTCACGATCTCGCGGTCCGTGAGTTCGAGCCCCGCATCAGGCTCTCGGCGGATGGCTCGGAGCCTGGAGCCTGTTTCAGATTCTGTGTCTCCCTCTCTCTCTGCCCCTCCCCCGTTCATGCTCTGTCTCTCTCTGTCCCAAAAATAAATAAAAAACATTGAAAAAAAATTAAAAAAAATAGCAAATATTTCAAATTTGCTGACATTTCTGTGATGACAAAGAGCTGTCACTATTATGTTAACTGAGCATATATTTTTCAAAAGTCTATACAATGTGTTTCTCCAAGATAAAAGTGACATTTAAACAGTGAGTGAAGAAGTAACTGCTTTATAAAACAAACAACAACTTGTGTTATATACAAAGCATTCTTAAAATATTTTGGAAATGTGTGCATTGTTATGTGAATTTATTATTGAAAATGATGTGTACATATTACCTATTAAAACTCCCATAAGTAGCATTAGAAAATTTGATTAGTTTCCTCACCAACTAAATTTTTTTCTAAATGAAGAGCTATAGTGATTTCAGAGCATATATAAATATAAAATATTTAAAAATATAAAAATATTTTAAAAATATATTTTTATATTTAAAAATATAAAATATTTTTAATAATATTTTATAATATTAAAATAATTTTAATAATATAGTTAAAATATAAAAATCAGTTTCTTATTTGTTTTCAAGATATCAAAGGAGAGATTTACGAGTAAAATTTCAGCAAAACCCTTTTGGATGATTGTTACACTGGATAGGAAATTCTGTATCGTGATTAATTTAAAAAGTTGCATTCTGTCCGTATCAAGTTACACACTATTTTCTACCCTGATGGTCTTTAAAAGTAAGTGTTGAGATAAACTGAAGTTTGAGTCAGGGTGCCACCTTTTGTTACACAAAGGTGTAAAAGACAATTTAAAGCATATTCTGTCACTATTCTTTCTCTGAAAATTATTAATAACATTTATAGGACAGCAAAATGTTTTTAGGGGGCACTACTAAACAAGTAAAATAAACTCAACCTTAAAAATAGACATTTTTTAGTATATTTACAGTATATGAAATGATTTAGAGAAGAGGCTCTAAACGGGGACAGTTTTGTCTCTGGGGGGCATTTGGCAGAGTCTAGAGATGTTTACAGGCTGCTGGCAACTGGGAAAGACATGGCTGACATGTAGCCAACAGAGGCCAAGGATGCTGTTCAACCTCCTACAATGCACAGGACAGGCCTTGTGACAAATGATCTGGCCCTAAACCCCAGTAGTGCAGAGGCTGAGAAGCCCTATTTTAGAGACACGTGAATGCTAACACATGTAATATACAGTGTGTGCCTGAAAATATTTGACTCGTGTGCACTCAGTTTAAAAAGTTTGGAGACCACGGTACGTTATGACTTCTGAGAAGTTAAATTACCAGTCGATATGCTATTTGGGTCAAAGTGCCAAATATCTGGTATTTTTTCCAATTCACCGTAGTATTTTTATTCAAAGTTCACCCCATTTTTACCCTTGTGAATGATAAATCATGGGCTGACAAGAGAAGAACTTCTCAGGAAACAAGGCCACATTTGTACAATATCTTTTGAGCCGTCCTGTTGTTGTTTTTCTAAAGCACCAAGATGTTTAAAACAAAAGGTTATATACACATTTGCATGCAGACTTCAAGAGATGTAATCTCCAAATATGGGCACTAAAATGAATTTCAAAAAACTTATTCCTATCTTATCACCTATGAGTTTCTAGGCAGAAAAGAACTGAATTTGGAAACACAGGTAAATATTTTTGTTATCAGGCTCCTTCTTGGTCTCTCTTTCAGTTGGTCTTCAAAAGAACATTGTGAAGATGAACACAATTTTTTGTACTTGTCAATCACCTTTTTTTTTTTTTCAGTAAAAGAGTATAGAACCTTATAAAAAAGTTTCAGATTCACAGTTTCCATTTTAAAATCTAGTACAGTTCACTTTCCTGTCTTTGGTGCACGGTTTTAGGGTTAAAAATTACCCAGAGGCACAATGATCACTCTCCAACTTTAAATTCTTCTTATCTGATATTCTATCAAGCTTTTGCTTCCTTTCTGCAGCGTCCAGAGTTTCAGATCAATCATGAGTCATGACTTTGGAACAGAGATTTAAGGACTGAATTAAAAAATTAAAACAGTAATGGAATTTGAATACAGACCACGCACACACACACACGCACACACACACGCACACGCACACACACACACACACCTGTTTTAGCATGCCTAATAAATGCAAAGAAGTAAGACAGTTTTACAAGTATTTCCTTAAAACCTGGAGGAGCTGAAGTTGGGAGAAAGATCATAAAAACCTATAAATTTATATTGTCTGTATTAATTATATTTCATATAATATTTGATTTTGATATTAAAGAATATGAAGAATGTTAAAGAATATGAAAATAAAAAGAATGTTAAGGGTCACTGAGGACTTCTGTCTTTCTAATAATTTTTTTGAAAGCCTGTAAATTAAAAAAAAATACTGCCTTGAAAGAAATGTTTTGGGAGGTTGTGGTCGGGTGAACTACCTGTTTCGGAAGGTTCTAACTTTAGTAGACCTATTTCATATATATTAATGCATGTGTGTACATCTGTGAATAGTCAATCTTTCCTTCTAGGCATACATGTGAATATATCTATAAAGAGAATCTAAAGCTTGTTATGAGTGCATGCAGTCTTAAAGTCCACAACTGTATATAATTTCCCCCCTAAAAAGCACAGTCCTTCAGGAGAGTTACTGAATATGCAACTATACGTAGAGAACAATAAAGTTATGGTGAGATACAGATGAGGGTAGTTGGCTAAAGTCACTCAAGAACTAGATGGCTTCTGCCTGGTGGTCTCTCTGACAATAAAATTAAAGGTTATTTGAGATTATAGAATATGGTACTGCTCATAGAAATACCATAGAAGAAGACAAAAAAAAATCTTGTAAATATTAAATATGGGAATGGGAAGTCTAAGGCAATGAACTAAAACCAATTATGGGCTTTCAAATGCAAAGATTATAGTTGATAAATTTTAGTGTGTTTTGGGGGGCAGAGGGTAGGAAGGAAATGTGTTTTTTTCCTTCCTTTCAAGTTTCTACAGTTAAATGCTACAGCATGGGTAAGGAAGGAACAGCAAACTTGTTGCCCATCTGTCGTTACTGATTGCTTGCTAATTTCTTGCTTTTCTTTTTAAGAACAGTTAACAAAACACAGCATATTCCCACAGTTCCCTCCTGTTCCTTTGTGCTAAGTCAATGTGTTTTTTCCCCCAATTCTGGCTAGTTTTACATACTGTTTTAGTAATACAAAAATATTCGCTAAAGGAGAAGATCAAAGTTTACAGCCCTGAAATCTATCAACAAGGATTGTAACATTTAATGGAGGAAAAACTTCAGAAGAATAAAGAAATCAAAATACACTACGTCTGCTAATAAATTATCAAATTGGGACATAAGGTGAGCCAAAAGAACAGGATTTCTTTAAAATCTTTAATACAGATCCATATTTCGAAACCATTTCTGCAAATTCATTTGCCATGTGAAATCAGTTTTGGAAATGCTCTTTCTCTGGCTTTTAGAAAGAAGGAAATCGATACTTTGGCATTGCAGGGCAAATGGTCCTCATTTGTTATTTGGTACCTGGTGGTTCAAGAGAACCACATTAAGTTTTCCGTCTTAGAGTGGGTTGGTAGTTAAACATGTATTTTGGCATCTTTTGAATAAATGTTTTATACCTTCGTTACCTTCAGAATGAAACTACATCAAACATTTGTCATTCTCACTGCTTTTAAATCTCTTTTCTGAAGTTCTGCATGTGAGTCTTAAGTAATCTATTTATTCTAGGTAATTTCATTCATAGGGATAGAATTGTAATTTGAAATGAAGAGAGTCTTAGTTTTCTCATTCCTATAGATTTCTAACTACTAAACAAATAACACTGAAGGGGATAAAAGGTAAGAGAAAAAGAGCAGTATCTTCTTCAGGATACTTTTAAGATAAATAATGATCTTTTTTTTCTAAAACTCACTGTAAGCTACTATATTAATTATCAACAAATACAAGTCCTGTTTCCTCTGCCTGTTAGAGAAATAATATAGTAATACTACATCACAATTGTTATGGGAAACATCAATTTCTGTTTTCTCATTCCTTGTAACTGAAACTATTTGTGGGGCGCCTGGGTGGCTCAGTTGGTTAAGTGTCAAACTTTGGCTCAGGTCATGATCTCAAGGTTCGTGAGTTCGAGCACCGTGTCGGGTTCTGTCCTGACAGCTCAGAGCCTGGAGCCTGCTTTGAATTCTGTGTCTCCCTCTCCCTCTGTTCCTTCCCCACTCATACTCTGTCTCTCTCTCTCTCTCAAAAATAAAGATTAAAAGAATTTTTTTTAAAAAGGAAACTAATTGTTACAGCATGATAGCTATAAAATAGAAATACAAAGTAGGCTGGCATTAAAAAGAAAAGAAAGGAAAAGAAAACAAAAGAAACCCCTAGACTGAGGAGTGTGTGTGAGTTTTTTTTTTTTTGCTCTAAATCTACATGAAGTCTTGGCAAGTAAAATTATCCTATGTATTGTGTGTGTCAGCATTCTAGAATGGAAACTTAAAAAAAAACAGACACATTGTATGTTGGCAAACTAAAACTGATCAACAGCGAGGTTACATAAATCATAATCAGGACTTTACACATCACAGAAAAGTCATTCCTACAAATAGCTGGTATCATGCCTGATACACAAGAAATAACCAGTGACTCCAGTTTGAACTGCAGTATAACTATGCAAACACTCTATGGAGAATTTAAATTAATATTACAAAGACCTCCATCTCTGTTGAGCAACCGAATAAATGGCATTCTTTTTATTTTGTTCATATAAGATGACCAGCCATGCTGACCTTCCAAGCTTCCAGAGTTGCCTCTATCCCCGTCTGTATTCCTGATCCTGCCCTAGACCCACATGGGTTATTGTTATGTCTCCAGTGCCCACCACAGCTGGATGTAAATGAATGAATGAATCCACGTTTGTTGTCTAAGACCATACTTTCTGCTTGCATTGGTTTACAAGGATTTGGTTCTAGTATTGCTTCTGGCACTCATTTTACAAAAGAAGGCTGATTTAGAGACTGTTCATTATGTGATATTTTAACGTCCGAAAATATTATGAGAGGGGCGCCTGGGTGCCTCAGTCACTTAAGCGTTCGACTTCGGCTCTGGTCATGATCTCACTGTTCGCGGGTTTGAGACCCATATCGGGCTCTGTGCGGACAGCTCGGAGCCTGGAGCCTGCTTCGGATTCTGTGTCTCCCTCTCTCTCTGCCCCGCCCTCAGTTGCCCTCTGTCTCTCTCTCCAAAGTAAATAAATATTAAAAAAAATTTTTTTAAAAATATTATGAGAGAAAGAGGAAATGGATGAAAAGCAACTGCCTGGTTTTAATGATGGACTACATGGTATTATCGACAGTGCTTGTATTTTCTCAAGTAGCTTTCTCAGAATAGTTTCAAGAACTTCAAACATGCCTTTCATCCTCATGTTATCTCTGTGATACGTGAAATATTTTCAATATCACCATATAACAGCTTGGGAGGCAGGCAGGTCTGAAAGACAGAAGTCCAGAAATGTTTTCCATTTGACCAAATGGTTTTTTTTTTCCTAGTTCTGGACTTGGCTCCTTTCCATTTAACCTGATCGACATTTGCTTTACTCTAGGGTACTGTTTTAATTTTTATTTTGTGTAGCTTTCTATTTGCTATAGTAGAGATTTTTTTTTTAATGCCTTCTACTTTCTTTTTAAATCTTTGAGTTTCGAGAAGAGACGTTTAACATAGTGGGAGTTTAACAGCTACAGTTTATTTGTAATCTCATGGTTACAAATGACATTTATCTATTTACATTAATTTTGTTAATATATTGCCCTTTCTCTTTAGTCTCCAAGACAAGGTGAAAGACGTTGAATAAAAACTCTGCATGACAGTTACCGACATTACTAATACCCTAATAATGAACTTAAAAACACAATTTTCCTCGGGAATTATTATTGGCTCTAGTGACCATGCACATGTACACCCATGCTCACTGCATACAGGCTCACAACCGTGAACTACACAGATTCCAGGACACGACTCCAATCTCTGATATACTTTATATTCCTGAAATACATACACCTAACAACATACACTTCTATAATTCTATATAATAATTGAATGAACACTTCTGTTTTAATGCTTACTGTTTTGAGAGACAGAATGAGAGTGGGAGAGGGGCAGAGAGTGAGGGAGACACAGAATCCGAAGCAGGCTCCAGGCTCTGAGCTGTCCGCACAGAGCCCGACGTGGGGCTCGAACTCACAAACTGCAGGATCATGACCTGAGCTGAAGGTGGATGCTTACCGACTGAGCCACTCAGGTGCCCCATCTACATAAAGATTGAAAACGAAGGGCTCGCTGAATTTATCAGGACTCTTCAGATTTTCAGTGAGTTTAAGTTTCAACTTGGGAAGATGTTGGAACACTACTGGTTTTTAAACACAAGAATACACTATTTTAAAGGACATGGCATTAGAAAATAAATCTAATAAAGTCGGCTTTTCCCACGAATCAATTCTGAATCTAGAGGGGCTTCTGTTTCCAGTGAAGGCAGTCCCCATGGCAGAATCCTTCCCCCACTGAACTCCTCTTCCAGAACAAAATCTCATCTTCTCGGATCCTTACTATGCCTGCAGTAAGGCTCCAACTGTGCAACAAAATCTCTGACAAATGCTTCATGAGAATTTGATAACTTAATGCATTTCAGAATAGGCGTCTTTTTTGTTTGTTTGCTTTCCCTTATAGGAAGACATATTCTAAGTAAAATAGCCCGGGGCTTTCCTCCTACCAAATGAAGATTTCAGGTATCATTAGGAACGTCTTGCATGCTGATGTGGAAACTGGGGAAATGTTATTCATGACCAGGAAACATTCAAAATACTCAGAATGGAAAATACGCAAATGAGGAACCCTCTAACTATGGAGGGCACCCGCATTTGATCTATTTCGTGTTCTTGCGTTGTTTTAACAGTTCCCGAGGAAAGCCAATTTTTACGTTTGCAGAAGTATGTTGGCGAGCTTTGAGGATAGCGATCCTATTTGTTTTGTTTGCTGGCCTTGCAGCTCTACCTTGTTTGGAACTACTGCC
Organism: Prionailurus bengalensis; assembly: GCF_016509475.1. Taxonomy (NCBI): domain Eukaryota; kingdom Metazoa; phylum Chordata; class Mammalia; order Carnivora; family Felidae; genus Prionailurus; species Prionailurus bengalensis. Next base: position 25,383,714 of record NC_057344.1, on the reverse strand, counting down.
TGCGGTGCGTGGTGACTGTCCGTGTTTCAGGCTTCTCTTTTTCCACTGGTGGAAAGAGCCCACTGTCAAGTCTTACTGAAGAGCCCTTATTTCCTGGCAGCCGACTTGACTGGAGTGCAAAAGTCTTGCCAGGCGCCCACCCTCCCGGGCCACGTTTTCTTCTTCGGGAACATGGAAAGGCCACTCTTGGGGGGAAGGTGTAAGGAGACAAACCAATTGCCGCTTCCGGGGGTGGGATGGGGGTGGGGGGTGGGATTTGATCCCTTTCTACTCTTATCTTCATCCACTTCCAACTTTACTGATTTACCTCTGCCGGGTTCCAGAGGAGGCAACAAGGAGAGGAGAAAACACTTGATTCGAGTGCTTGTGGCCATGGATGAGTGACAATAGATGGGTCTCAAGTGAGACAGCTTTGATAACAGCCTTAGTTCATGACTGCGGGTCAGACAGTGTCATACCCAGGACCACAGATGCACAGAGCACTTGATCAATCACACAGCTGTCTAGGAAGAGGGCACAAACGACACGTGCTTCTTGCTCATTCGTACATTCTCTCACTCATTCAGCAAATAATTTATTGATGGCTATCATGGGTCAGGCACTGTTCTAAGCGTTAGCATTAAGGCAGTAAACAAAACAGCCCCAAATCCCTGCCCATTAGACGCTTACATCGTAAGGGAGCCCACATTCTACATTCTCTACATTTTTATGACAGTGAAACTGCAGGGTCATTGCCCAAATGTCTTATAAAATAAATTATTTTAAATTAAAAAATAATTGATATGGGAAACTTTCCACCTTGGTGCCAGGCCGGGAGAATTTGAATTAAAGTATCAAACGTGGGAAAACTAAACCTCAAAGAGCTATGAAAATGCATTCCTTTATGCATATGCTTCAAAAAATATCCCCATTGTAGTGCTGTTGAAGGCGGGACAAAGTTCAAGGAAAATTCAGAATCCACATTTTCTTAGAGTTCCATGTTGATTAGACAACATTAAACACTCGGTCTTAGAAACCACAGGTAGTTTTCACTCAACACATAGGACTAGTGCATAAGGTCATGGAGTGACCTGCCTATTTTTCTGTCCACTTCTATAAAAGCCGTGACTTATCCCCCGACGTGACCAGGATAGAGCTGCTTGAGTCAGTTTACTGCCACCGGGTCGCTGATGGGAGTCCACATGGGAGGCCTCTGCCTGTGAACATGGGGCACAGGGCCTTCTGTCAGCTGCCTCCCCTGTGGCCCCTCTTATCCATCCATGCTGTTTCCCTGGAAAGCTGACTTGGACGACCTTCCTCACTACACCCCCTCCCTGCTCCCATCTTTCCTCCACAGGGTGTCACAGTGATCCTTCCACAACATCACTCCCCTCTAATGGCCTTCCTGCTCCAGATGGTCCCATAGACCCAACCTCCTCTCCTTGTTGGGCTTTCAAAGTGCTCGTACTCTAGAACTAACTCAATCTGGTAACAACCATAATGATAAAGTTAACAGTACCTTGTATTTTCAGTTACACAATTGTTTGTGCACCAAGGATCTCATTTGATTAAAATTATTCCCATTGCAGAGGGTTACACTGAATTTCAGAAAGGTCAAGTGATTTGCTCAAAGCTGACCAGCTGCCAAGTGGGAGGAAAAGGGTCAGAGCCCAATTCTGAATTCTAGACCACTTATCTAGTAGCTGCTTCTCCTGTTGTGACACACTCTTTGCTCCCGGGGGCCCAAATTCATTTCCAGTTTCTACCACTGGCTACACTCCTCCTGAGGGCTAATGCTCCCTTGTTCCTTTGTCCCATCCCTGCTTGTACTCTGAGGCTCGCCAAAGGGTCCCTTCCTTCTTGTAGTCTTCCTGAGAGTTCCTGGACACAGTTGCCTCTTCTTTCTCCAAATATTCACCCTAGTAAGTGTAACCCAGGGTTTCTCAAACTCACTATTGACCTATTGAACCAAACAATTCTGTGTTGTGCAAGCGCTGTCCTGTGTGTTGAGGGATATTTACCAGCACACCTGGCCTCTACCCATGAGAGGCTAGTAGTACGTCTGGTTGTAAACAATCAAAAATGTTTCCAGACACTGCCAAATGCCACCAAAACCATCCCTGGTTGAGAATCAGTGGCTTAGCCTGTAGTTTTCGCCAGTTGAATGGTGTGGGTCAGGTATGCCTCCGCATGAGATCTGAAGTGTGGGTAGGATGTTTGTATTTTGTTTGTATTCCTTGAAGATGTCTTGCACTCAATATGTGTTATAGACCCTTGTCTCACCTTCTGCTTTCAAACTGGAGTCACCAATCGTATCTTTATATTCCTGGTTGATTTTGAGTTGTATAGTATAGTAATGAAAAGCCCAGGTTATAAAATTTTAAGAGCTGGCTATAAATATCACCTCTATCACTTATTGGTGTCTGTGTGAGACAGTTGCTTGATTTTTTGTTTATCTATGTCAGTATATTCCAATGGAAATATGATACAAGCCACATTAAAAGAATAAAAAGGGGGGCGCCTGGGTGGCTCAGTCGGTTAAGTGTCCAACTTCGGCTCAGGTCACGATCTCGCAGTATGTGAGTTCGAGCCCCGTGTCGGGCTCTGTGCTGACTGCTCAGAGCTTGGAGCCTGTTTCAGATTCTGTGTCTCCCTCTCTCTCTGACCCTCCCCCGTTCATGCTCTCTCTCTGTCTCAAAAATAAATAAACGTTAAAAAAAAAAAGAATAAAAAGGAAAAATGAAGTTAAATTTATAATACATTTTATTTAATCCAATATACCAAAAATTATCATTTCAAAATGTAATTAATATGAAAATTATTAATGAGATGTTTGAAATTCTTCTTTTGTATTAACCTTTTGAAATCCATTGTGTATTTTATCCTTTCAGTGAATCTCAATTAGAATTAAACACATTTCAAGTGCTCAATAACCACATATGTCTGATGGCTATCAGATGTGCTCGTTACATGAACATTAGGCCATGAACATCTTGAGGGCAGAGACTGCCTTACTAATTTTATATTTTAAAAAGATTACAAATTGTGTTTTGAATAAATTACCCTGATTTTCCTGGATCAAAAGCTTGAGTCTGCTCTGGCTTCTTTTTTTTCCCACTTTGGAAACCATTTTAGACCTTATATAAAATATAGGAAACATTAAAGAAGTCAGTCTCCTCCCTCGAATGGGTTCCTGTTCACTTCTACAGAGAAGACATACATGGATGAATAACTAAAAAAAAATTCAATTATTAAGTAAACTGCTTTCAACTAGAAGCTTTCACAATTGAATCGTTGAGGGAAAGAATAGTCTCTTCAACAAAATGATGCTGGGACTAGATATCCACATGCTAAAGAATGATGCTGGACTCAACTCACGCAATATATAAAAATTAACTCAAAAGGGATCAAAGAGCTACATTTGAGAGCTAAAACTATAAAACTCTCAAAAAGTAAACACAGTTGTAAATGCCCACGATCTTGGATTTGGCAACGGATGCATAGGTATGACACCAAAAGCACAAGAAACAAAAAAAGTGCTAGATAAATCGGACTTAAAAAACGAAAACTTTTGTGCCTGTTAGAGAGCAAAGAGACAATCCATAAAATGGGAGAAGATATTTGCAAACCAATAGCCATTTCTCCAAAGAAGGTAAACAAATGGCCAAAAGTACATGAAAAGATGCTCCAGGTCACTAGCCATCAGGGAAATGCAAATCAAAACCACAGTGAGATGCCACTTCACACCCACAAGGATGGCTGTAATAATGGAAAAAAACAAAAAAAGGAAGTAAATAACAAATGTCTGTGAGAAGTTGGAACTCTCATACATTGTTGGTGGAAGTGTAACATCGTACAGCCTCTCTGAAAAACAGTTTGGCATTTCCTTGTTAAGCTACAAATACTTAGCAATTTTACTCCTAGGTATACAGCCAAAAGAATTGAAAATGGGTATTCAAACAGAAACTTGTAGAAGGATGTTCATAGCAGCTGAAAAACAGTTAAATAGCTAAATATATTTCCTGAGAAAGATATTTTCACAGTAGCCGAAAAGTGTAAACAATCCAAATGTCCACTGATCGATGCATGAATAAAATGTGGTAAAAATCACATGATGAAATATTATTCGGTCATAAAAAGGGAAGGAAATGCTGGTACATGCTACAACATGGATAAACTTTGAAACCATTATGGCTAAATGAAAGAAACTAGACACAGAGGGGAAAATATTATGTAATTCTACCTACATGAAATATCCCAAATAGGGAAATCCACGGACACAGAAGAATGGGTGGTTTCTAGGTGCTGGGGAGCTACAGAAACGGGGAATGATTGCTCAATGGGGATACTGGTTTCCTTTTGGGGTAATTCGAATGTTTTGGAACTAGTGATGATGGTTACACAACACTGAATATACTAAATGCTCCTGAGTTATACATTTTAAAATGATTAAAATGGTGAAATTTATGTTTGGTATATTTTACTACAACAAACAAAACTGAATGACTGATAATGGTTTCTGGGGTGATGGGGTCATCAAGGGACTTTTTGAACAAGATAGGCTTCTGAGCCCAAAGAAGATGCAAAATTTGAATTTTCATTAAAGAAGGATAGGGTGACTCAGATAGATGGCAGCTTAGCAGAATGGCTTGTGAGACAAGTGGGTTCACTTGGAAATGCTCTTTACATTTAAAGGAACGTCTCCTTGCATTTTATAATTTTGATCCAAGCAGAAATTGCTTTCAATTTTTTTTCACCGTTTATTTATTTTTGAGAGAGAAAGGGACAGAGTGTGAGCGGGGAAAGGGCAGAGAGAGAGGGAGACATGGAATCCGAAGCAGGCTCCAGGCTCTGAGCTGTCAGCACAGAGCCCCTGTAGTGCTCAAACCCACGAACTGAGAAATCACGATGTGAGCCGAAGTTGGCCGCTTAGCAGACTGAACAACCCAGGCGCCCCCAAGCAGAAGTTACTTTAAAGCATAAAGCATATTTTCATCAGAGGCCAAATGCTCCCCAGTTGTTAAATATAACGATCATTAAGTAAACACATAAAATAGGATGGTATATTCTTTGGCTCTTGTAATCAGATATTACTTTCTTATCCTTCAGAGGCAAATATTCTTGGGATCGCTCACAGTTCATCAAGTTTTACAATATTTGTTTCACAATGTAGTGTTGCTGTGGAGGGGAGGGGCGGGGCCACACGCAGCCTATTTATTTTTTCTATATCTGGAGTGAATCTATACATCCTTGCTTTAGGAACTAAATGCAGGCAATTTGTCTTTGATTTATTACTGCATTAAAGCACAACCTACCAGAGTTTGCAATAGGGATTGCTAACTGTTCACGTGGAGATCAACGGCCTCGGAGGCGTGACTGTGTGCCCTGTCGGGGAAACTCAGCGAGAGCCACGTAGTCTGAGCAGAGAATGTCAGTGAGACTGGCTGCTGGCTGAGTGATGAAAGGCAGCCCCACAGAAGGTGTCAGGTGATAAGCATTTTAAACTTAACAGCGGGGACTTGGGCTACAGGAGTACTGGAGGTTATTCCCACGTGCAAGATGAAGGGACTATCTTTTGGGTCTTCACTTCTGAGCCACTTTAAACTCATTGGGTTTTCTCAGCCCTAACCTAAGGTCATCACCTTTCACAAGTTTTCCCTACAAACTAAACAAACACTGTTGTACCACCACGTGGGCGCCTCCGTGGGGGATGTTCGACACCACTGACCCGGATGATTGTTCCGGGACGACGTCTAGATGTCGGGGAAGAGGCCTCAGAAACCCGGCTGTCAACCAGAATCCTCACTCAGGGACCCATTCTACTCACTGGGAAAAATTGCTTCCAAAGGTTTTCCATTTCTCAACAACAAGGAAAGCGTTGCCAAGCGGAAGTTAAACTCATCTGTCCTTCTAAGAGACAACGAATCAGGTGGAAATTCTGATATCTAAGGAGGCTTATTTATTATTTTCATTAATTAAAATCTCTTGGCAACCTCTAGCATTCGTGGTACCGTGCAACAGAATGTATCACAGAGAATTGTACTACATCAAAAAAATTCAGGGTCACCCGCAACAAGACATTTTTATTAAGTCTCTTAATCACCCATCCTGGTTATTAAAAGTAAGAAAAAGATGAAAGGAAAGCCCACATCTTAAATCCCAATAGTTTACAGAGGAAGGTTAAGCCTGAAAAGGTGGTTGGGGTAAATTATCCTCTATCGGATTTTGAGCTATTACACTAAAAGTGTTTTGAGAAAGAAAAATTACATTCCACATCAGCATTTTGCTGGGTATATTGATATTTTATGTAGGTTAGACACATCTTTGAAAGCGCAAGTAAGATAATAAAATTTTATCCTGATTTTCCCCTCACACCTTGCCATTCAGATTGTGCTATCGTCAGGAGTACCCAAAATTTACTCGCTAAAATTTCAAAACCGTTTCTGAAATCTGAGTAACATGGCGATTCCAGAACTCTTGCTTCTCACTATAGTTTCCCTTCAGATTCTGCCGCTTAATTTTCCTGTTACTGTTATTTTATGCCATTGTGTTTTCCATGTACTGCATCTTCTTTGTCATGAGAGGAATTCAGGATTTAGAATCAACGGATCTGGGTGAAATCCTAGTTCTGTTAGTTACTAGCTGTGTGACCGTCCGCAGTCTTCTTACATATTTGAGTCTCGACTTCTTCGTTTGCAGAATGGGGAGAGTAACACTAATAGGTTTGTTAAAGGATAATCTGAAAGACTACAGAGTAGTGCGCATAGCAGGAGCTCAACCAATTTTGTTCCCCTGGCCCATCAGACCAGAAATGTCCTCGTCCCCTGCTAAGTCCCTCAGCTGGTGCCTAATATTTTGTGCAGCATCTCTGCATATAAGGCAGCTATGCTTTTTGTTTTTTAAAGAACAGTAAATGCTTATTTAAATACAATAATCTGTTTACCTCTGTGAAACCTTGCTTTTTGCCTTATGCCTATTTTTGATCATTCCCTTGCTATTTTTCTATACTGCAACAAGGATTAAAGATTCTAGAAGAAAAATCGACCACCGATGATATTCATTAAATATGGTAAAAAGAGAACACATAAAACTAACTTTAGCTTAACGTAATGTTCCAAACCAAACTATCAACATTAATTGGTATAGAAATATTTCTCTGGACACATTTTTGCGCAGGAAACTTTAAAAAAAGAATTACTTAGTTGGCTAACACCATTGGAATGTCAATTTCCAATAAACAACGAGCACTCCATTTTATTGGTCTGCTAGGAATACATATATATGAAAGTCAAGTATTATAATTTGAAAAATTTATGTTAGCTTTAAAGTCTTTAAAACTGGCTTCAACTGTTCCTATTTTTATATTGCTTTTAATTTTTCAGTGGTTAGTACATTTCAGTAAAAGGTGGAGAGTTTTAAATTACACAGTAAAACAGAAACAAATCAAAAGATTTCCTAAAAATGCGAAGAATGTCTGAAACCAACTAATAAAAAGCAAAATGTACCAAAAGTATGTTTAAGAAGCTGTTTCTTTTTTGCATTTATTTTACCCTGAATTGCCATGATCAGGTTATGTAATTTTTGGAATGATTATGTGTTCTGGAGGTGTATAAAATAACTGACACACGAAAACAACTTTTTCTTTTGGTAAAAACATTTGGGATCTTTTGATTAGAAGAAATTATTTAGTATTTCACATCAACTCTTTCCATTTAATACTTGTCGACTTTAGAATGTGGTCATTAGGACTACTCACCAGTGCCCCAGTTCCTCTACTGGGCATTCCTCATGTTTGTCCTTCACTACCTCCTTGAAGACAGAGACGTCTATATGGCTTGCAGTGGCTAATAGGACATTTCTAAGGAGAAGTCTTTAAGAACTAACCATGGAAAAATGGTAGGAAAAAATGATGCATACTCACATGTGCAGGACAGGGTGAATGGAATGTAGAATATAAGGAATGTGAGGAGACCTGGAAAAGTAGTGGTCAAGATTACGGAGACATTCAGTGCCAAGCAGAAGTGTTTGGACTTTATTTCAAAAACAGGGGAGGACAGTTTGTGAGCAGAAGAATGAAGTGACCAGAGTTGGGGTACTGGAGAGGCTGGAAAGATCTGAGGTGCATGCTAGAAAAAAGCTTAAGTTAAGTTAAGGGTGATTCTGGTGACAGAAAAGAAAGAAAAAAAGAAAGAAAGAAAGAAAGAAAGAAAGAAAGAAAGAAAGAAAGAGGGAGGGAGGGAGGAAGGAAGGAAGGAAGAAAGAAAGGGAGAGAGAGAGGGAGGGAGGGAGGGAAGAAGGAAGGAAGGAAGGAAGGAAGAAAGAAAGAAAGAAAGAAAGAAAGAAAGAAAGAAAAAGGGAGAGAGAGGGAGGGAGGGAAGGAGGAAGGAAGGAAGGAAGGAAGGAAGGAAGAAAGAAAGAAAGAAAGAAACAAAGAAAAGAAAGAAAAGAAAGAAAAGAAAGAAAAGAAAGAGGGAAAGAAAAGAAAAGTGGGTTCACACCAGACACTGAAGCTTCCTGCAACTTGATCTTGGATGTTTGAGCTTCCAGAACCAGGAAAAATAAATGTTTGTTGTTTAAGCAAAAAACAAAACAAAACAAAACAAAAAAAAAACAACCAAACCAAACCAAACCAAACAAAAACAAAACAAAAACAAAACAAAAAAACAAACATAAAAAAACAAAAAAACAAAACAAACAAGAAGTTACTTAAAGCCAGGTAAACACAAGAAATACTCATTTACTCTTTCAAGGAGGCTGAAATTCTTTGGGGGAAATTAAATTTGTTTGCTCTAAAAAGCAACCATGAAGTTTTTATAAAAATAGTGAATCTTCTATAAAAATATTGAGTATCTTGGCTTTTGAGACATGTATGCTTAAACCAGAGTCTATTTTCTAGAGGATGTCATTGTCTCTGAGCAGATTTCAGTCCTAGTGGTCAAACAGCTTATATATGAAATAAATGGCCACTAAATCTCATTAGGTTTTTCTTCTTGGCTGCCGTTGGGCATACGTAACATTCTTTGCAACATGAGAACGCATGGCATAGACTCATCTATTTACGAAGGACTTGAGAGCCTAAACTGTATCTGAGAGCCATGAATGCCAGTGACATTAGTTTCAGAAGAATATTCGTGATTGTTTATGGGGAAGGGCAGGCTTAGACAGGTTTTGACATGTGTATCCCTGTCTGACAAAACTTGGACATGGGGTGGGGAGCTTTAAGTGGTAGTCAAAGGTGAATTCTATTCTGAGAAGGTTCTGATTTGTTTTTCCTGCACTGCCCACTTCCTTCCTCAAGGAGCGACTTCCTCCCAAACAATATTTCCTCACTCCTCAATATTAGCACAGGACAGGATGTATAGCAAAGGTGAGATATGGAAGTATCCACAGGAGTGAGTGCTTATAGCTTTTCTCTCTTCCTACTACCTCTACTGTAGCTACTCCTCCCAGGGCCAAGGGCCATGTTACTTATCCCATCATACTATCATACATTAGTAAGTTAACCACTGAAGACAAAACCAAAAAACTGAAAGCTGGAAGCTTCTTAAGGAATTCTGTAGGTAATTACAGAAGATGAGAGCTTTTGGATTAGGGGCTCTGTCATTCTTTCTTTGCGAGATTTTTGACGAGTGTTCCTATTTATATCAGGAAATGAAAGGCCAATCTGAAGAATTGTTGGAGAGCCCAGCCACTTAACCTCAAGGAATTAAAGTCTGTTGCATGGGGCGGAAATGTCTGTTTCTTCTATACCTCTGTGTGATTTTAAATAGAAAGCTGATTGGGAGTTCTGCCTTTAAGAAAATCAGACCTCTTTTGCAAAGTGGCTCTTAACTACGAGCAAGTTCCCCCTGGATTGCTGGAGTAGCCCTATGATGCTTTCAAAGGCTTCCTTCTCCAGGCACTCCAACGAATGTCATCATCACCTTTACGTTTGAAGACTTCCCAGACATGGTAAGTTAAGAGATTTGTCCAACACAGTTCAAGAAGGAATGAGAACAATCTGGCTGTCACCTACAAGCAGAGAGGGCAAACATTTCATTCACTCCCTTCCCCCTGCACAGGTATTTCTGACCTCCCCACTGGTTGAAAGGGAGCTAAAAACTCTAAATTGAATGCATAGCATACACAAGGGGAGATTTCCATGTCCAGGAGTCCATTTTTGGCAAAACAAAACAAAACAAAACAAAACAAAACAAGCAGTGGAGATTTTTTCCCCACACTTGGACAATTATTATTTTCCCCAAAACTGATTAATCCCTTTGAATTTGAATGTAACGCTTTTGTTTAGTATTAATTTCAGTTTACATTTTCACTTTTCTCTAGGAAATTAAAGGTATATTCACATACGCTTTTATATGCTGGTAGAGACAGAAATTAGCACTTCTTACATGATAATGAATAGCACATACATCTATATGGCACTTAATAATCCATAGAGATCTGCCCAATATTTAATATAAATAAATGCCTATAGACTGACTAAGATTGACTCAGACAGCAGTTACCCTTCCCCACAGTTGCCTGCATGGCCAGGCTCAGAACATAAATTCTGAAAGTATGAACTTCGCTTCCCCAGCCACTAGTCTGTCCTCTGGGGAAGATGCTAATGGCATCTCTTGGAAGTCACAAAATATGGCAATCATAGGTCCTAGATTTTCCAGGGTGGTCTATATATATAATATTCTCTATTGTCAGACCATCGGACCGGTCTCATTTCAGAGGATATTTTTCTCTCTATACAGATGGAAGCTACTTGATTTTCTGCCACTGCCATAACTTTGGGTCCCTCTCCACTCTGTAGCCTTGGGAACCCTGGCACATGCTTGGGGTTTGATCCGAGGAAAGATCCTGGTCTACTTTAGTAGACTGTTCTGGGTATAGGCTTGACTGCTTCTGAGCCTCTTTCAAGTGGTTTGAATCGGTCTTGGGTATAGACTAAACTGGGACTCCATGGACTAATACTACTGCGAGACGTTAACCTCCATTACAACCGCAGCAAAAAACTGGGCACAAGGGAAAAAACAGTTCCTTAGTACTCTGTGTAGTCTATGAGGAACACAGAAGGGACTGCCTGCTGAGTTTGGTCCCTATCGCCAGCTTACATGAGCAATAATATTAATAAAAACAACTCATTCTACTTTCACATAGAGTCTCATCATGGTGATCTGTCAACAAGACCTGTAACACCACGTCGTTATTGCTACCCCTCTCCTATTTGGATACCAGGATGCCACGTCTTCTCTTATGCCCTTCCCCCACTTGCATTTAGGTCCCAACCCATACCATCTCAGAGATCATGCAGCAGAAACCTACAGGGCAGACAGGTCAGGAATAGGAACCTTAGTGGATCTCCTAGATGATGAAGTTGAAGCTGGGAGAAGCTTGTGGACTGCTTGATATCACACAGTAAATCAAGTGCAGAATAGTGTGTAATATTCTCTGGAGTATATGCATCACTGTTAGATAAAAACTCCAGACGTAGTCTGTATGGTTACACTGCATTCCCCAACATCAATGCACACCCCCAGGGGAAAAGACCTATGTGTTGCAAGACATGATAAAATTTTAGGTTTGTGGATGTTCATATCATGTGATTAGAACTATGGTTAATTTATCATGACATAGACAGTCATTTTACTTCGCATCTCACATTCAGATACCACATACAAATGGATAAATTGAAAAAAAAACACACCAAAAACAGAAAACAAACAATCATTTACACGACTGGTTGGATGGCTTTTGTACTTCATGTAATGAACTTTGGCCTCAATATTTTAGCATTTTTGTAACTGGTGTTTAGACTGAACTTAGTCTTAAATGTGACAAAATAGTTTACAAAATGTCTCCATCCCTTTTCCTTTCCCCTCTTTTTTAATTGGTAAAAGGAATAACTGTAATATTTCACAGAGCTGATTACAAGAGATTATGTTTATCACAGTACATTGTAAACTCTAATTGTGTATACAAACACGAATAATTATTGTTGCCACAAAACTAAAATGGCCATGGTCACTTTACTAAGTCCTTTTTTTGTTTTCTGTTTGTTTTTTTGAATTTTCCATCTGACTTTATTTTCAAATATACTTTCTTTTTAAAAAAACCAATACACTTCTAAGCTCTTCTTCTAATATTCTTAGTATTTTTTCTCTTTGATTTTGTACATTTGGCAAGAAGAGGACTCTGAAATAGACTTTATTTCCTCTATTGTGACACATGATTCCATTTTAAGGAGTCTCCTGTTCAAATAAACAGGAAATGCACAATCGCCAGAGAATAGTTAAATAAAATTAAAAAGAAATTTTGAAAATTATGTGTTTGATAAAGATTTGTATCTAGAATACATGAAGGACACATAACTCAATAATAGAACGACAAGTAACTCAGGGCACCTGGGTGGCTCAGTTGGTTAAGCATCAACTCTTGATTTCAGCTCAGGTCACGATCTCGGGGTTCGTAAGTTCAAGCCCCACATCAGGCTCCACACTGATAGTGGGGAGCCTGCTTGGGATTCTCTCTCTCTCTCCCTCTCTCTTTACCCCCCCGCCCCCACTCGCTCATGCACACTCTCTCTCAAAATAAACTTAAGAAAAAAAAGACAAATAACTCAATTAAAATTGTGCAAAGAGTCTGAATGGACATTTCTTCAGGGAAAACATACAAATAACCAGTAAGCACTAAAAGATGCTCAATAGCTCCACAGCAGTGGCCATGCCTATAGAACGGGAAATACAAATTAAATCCCCAAAAAGATACTACTTCATACCTACTATGATGGCTATAATAAAAAAGACAGACAATAACAAGTGTTGGTGAGAATGTGAAGGAATTGGGATTCTCATAACATTGCTGGCAAGAATGTAAAACATGGTGTTGCTTTGGAAAACAGCCTGGAAGTTCCTCCAAAGATTAAAAAGAGCTACTGTGTGACCCAGCCATTCCACCCCTATGTGTATACCCAAGAGAAATGAAGAGCTAATTAAGTACATACAATAACTTGTGCATGAACGTTCACAGCAGCACTGATCATAATAATAGGCAAAAAGCAGAAACAACCCAAATGTCCACCAACTGATAAATGTATAAATCAAATGCAGTATGTATGTATGTGTGTGTGTGTGTGTGTATGTGTATATATGTACATACATGTACACACACACATACACACACACGTACATACATATAATGGAATATTGTTTGGCAATAAAAAGAAATAAAGTACTGACACATGCTACAACATTATGAACCTTGAAAACACTGTAATAAGTGAAAGAAGCCAGTCAGAAGGGACCCACATATTGGATAATTTCATTCATTTGAAATATTCAGAATAGGTAAATCAATAGAAACATAAAACTGATTAATGGTTGCCTGGGACTGGGGATGAGGGAAATTTGGGGGGAAAAAGAGAGTGACAACTGATGAGTACAGTTTCTTTCTTCTCTTTCTCTCTTTCTCTATTTCCCCCACCCCAGCTTTATTTAGATAAAATTGACTTATAATAATGCACAAATTTAATGTGTACAGTGTGTCAATTTTGCGCAGGGTTCCTTTTTGGAACAAGGAAATGTTCTAAAATAACTCTGTGTACATATTGTAAACTTTAAATGGGTGAATTATATACTATGTGAACTATATCTCAATAAAGCTATTGAGGATGAGAGAGAGAAAGAGAGAGCGAATTCTTTTCCTGGATTCAAAAGTTTACATGGCATTTCCTTAATGAAAACGGTTAACTTCACAAGACGCATCAGCTAAGAGGCTCTCTACTTCCAGACTGATGAGAATTTGTCCCTAAAACTAAATACTGAAAGTATTCATTTCACTCAAATTGGTGACCTGCACTTATTAGGAACATTTATATCTTAGACCAGATGGATTAGTAAAGTAAATTCGGTCCCATGTGGACTAAAGAACCTAATGGCCAAAAGCTTTGATGTTGTCAAACAACTAACCAAATAACACGTTGGATAAAAAGAAAACAGATGTACAGACACCACTGACGGAGGCTTTGATCTCTTCTGTGGTGGCTGCACGGTCATAAAGGACACTGGAAACTTTGTTGCTCTTCCTAATGAGCCCTCCTTGCTTTATTTGGTTCACTGATTTCATGCACACCACACAAGCGAGAACCAGCACTGTTTTCTAAGAAAGGACTTTGATGTTTTACTAATATGAGCCAATAAACCATTTCTTGCATTCCCTGCCAGTAAATAGTGATTAGAGGATATCTTCAAAAATATGATATTCAGTCTTTGCTGGTGTGAACAGAGATCGCACCAGAAAGGGTCACAGCCAAGAGTCAAGAACACCTTGGAAATCATCATCTGACTCATGCAGCAATTTGCTTTTATTAGTTTATTGCATTTCTTTTTTCACTTAAAAGTCATTGCTTGTCCTATGATACCGGCAATTGTGAAAGTAAATGGTAAAGCAAGAGTAGGTTGCAAAGCACCCAGGAGAGCTTGTGCCACTCCTCTTTCTGGTTTCAGCACTTGGAAAGTTGAGGGGAGACAGGTGGCCTAAACGGAGTGTATGTCAAGGTGGCTTCGATCCAGAGCAGACAGCCTTCACAGGATTACTTTCTGAAGAAATACCATGAATCAGGGTCTGGGCATTTGTCACTTTGCTTGTGGTGTGGAGAACGGAATGGGGTGGGGGTTCACGGCAGGGAGAGGAAAGGGACCGACCGTCCTAATCTGGGCCAGTGGACTCAGTACAGGAGAAAGTGGGCCTGGCCTTTGCAGGACTTGTGTACTTTACAAATCAGTGCCTGGCCTTCACGTTCCTTAAATTCTTGGTTTTATTGCTAGTCCTCAATGTCTTTTAAATCCTGATAGGAAGATGAAAAAAAAAATCAAGGGAGGGCTTTTATCCTTGTTAACTGATAGAGAGAATTTCCATTTCGTGTTCAATGCTTCCATGTATCACGAACGCTAGCTGGGGGTCAGTGGAATTTGCTCAGGATCCTGGACTGACCCTTGACTACTGTGTACATTTGGGCAAACTTCTCCCCCTTCTTACTCTTCTGTGACCTCATTTATTAAAGAAGATGATCTCTAAAGTTTCTATTCCTGTATATTTTAAATATTAAAAAAAGATACAGATCAGTCATTAATTCCTAATTTAGAAAAGAAATCTGTGTTCCTTGTAGACAATTTAGAAAACACATATAAGCAAAGAGTTGGAAATTTCTCTCAGATTTATTGGTCCATGATTCCTTATAATCCTGCACACTTCCAGTCAAAGGTTGATAGAGTGGGGAGATATGGCAGCAGTAATCTGGCCCAATCTCTTAACAGATGAGGAGACTAGATAGGACTTGTCCAAGGTCACACAACATACTCTACTGACCACATGACTGTGCTCCAATTACTTTAAAATGTCTTGTCCTTTAATTGTATGCAAATGGGATTTTTGATCTGCACCTTGAAAGCTCTCTACAAAAGCGTGAACTGTGACCGTGATTTTTAAGATGCAGATATGCAGAGTTCTCTTTTCTTTACAAAGGAACCTCTGTGGATTTTTTAATAGGTTGCTATGTCTGATTGTTGGTGTCTCCAGAAAACAAATAACCCATGAATCCTTGCAAATCTGGCACATCCAATTTAGTCCACTGTGTTTACTTTTGTTCACTCTAAGACTGTCACAACGGCCCTTCTTGGGTCCTTAGTTCTTTGGTCTGTCTGGTGACAGCTATTCTACTCACCAAAGAGGTGACGCCATTTTTCACTCAGCCATTGATATCTATCTACTGCAGACATAGGATGGGGTTAGGGGCAAGAGTATTGTGAGGAGGAAGAGGCAAGCATGCAGGGTTGGGGGAATACAGACAGTCCTGGAGCGGTACATGCTAAAGCTGGGATGGGGTATGACGTGTGGGAACACTTCAGGATTCTCTGCTCTCACAGTCAACCACACACACAAAGGAAATATGTAGTCATTCTTACTTCTTTGCTATTCCAACTTGATGATTTAACTAGAGTCTTAGTGTGTGAGGAAAGTCATGGCTGAAAAGCTGCCCCCCCCCATTACCCTTATTTGTTCCAAGTGACATTAATGTTGCCTTGGCAACTGCAAGACACTTACATCTACCTCATCATTTTTGGAATTTTAAATTCAAGTACAAATTAGCTCATGCATAAAATACCATACTGGATTAAACAAAATTCTTAGAAACAGCTATTTCTCTCATTTCAGTGCCCCTTTTGTGACAGGTGACACTTTTTTCTTTTAACATAAAGGAAACAAAGATCTTCCATTTACTGGTTCTTTTATTGTTGCTCTGAAGGAGCAACAATATTTGGGGAGAATTAGTGCAATGCTAAGCAAAATGAAGTATTAAAAATACAGTATTTACTTACACTTTTGACTACTGCTAAATTGATACTTTATAGCTCTGGTTTATATATGTTTAGAGCCCTTGACCATTTTACCCTCATTTCAGATAGATACTTTTTTTAAAGAAAATTATTTTTGCTTATTTTAGAGAGAGAAAGAGCACACGTGAGCCAGGAGAGGTGCAAAGGGAAAGAGAGAGAGAGAATCCCAAGCATGCTCCATGCTAAGCATGGAACTTGATGTAGGGTTTGATCCCATGACCCTGGGATCATGACCTGAGCGCAAATCAAGAGTTGGACCCTCAACCACCTGAGCCACCCAGGAGCCCCACTCTTATTTTTATCTGAGAGAAATTTCAATGCATTTAAATATGTTTTCTTTATTTAAAAAAGAAAGTTATTTTTTTTCTCAAAAAGCCTAGGATATTTCAAAGAATGGATATTATTTTTTAATATTTTATTCAGATCGTGGAGTATATTCCAAAGAGAGAAATTGCACAGGATAAGAATGTACTCCATTGGAATTTCAAATAAAGGTCCCATAATCTTACAATCGACATGTACCTCATCTTCTATCACATTGTTTCAGTTTCGATAAAATATTTAAGCACATGAATGAAAGTGGCAGAGTTTGGCCTGTCATCTGGATATTTTGTCAACACAACATTCTGATACTTTGATACGCTTGACCTGTTCATTGTTATCCAGCTGTTTGTTATTAAATAAATACAATCTTCATATGCCCTAAATCCTTAGAGTAAGAGGCTTGAGTTGAAGAGCGGGTTGCAGGGAGATGAATTCTATTGGTTTATTGTCTCTCTTTTGGTTTATAACACTGAATGCCTCAAAAGTTTCAACCACTGACAAGTTATAATAAGTAATGTTTCCTTTATTATTTTTAAAATAATGGGGATATATTCAAGTCATTCCATGTAAAACCTTGGATCATGTGTTTTTCATGCAACTAATTTCTCTTCAAAAAAACCCGATAACAGCATGCAGTTAACTCTAAACTAGATACTGATCCCTCATCCATTAGTTGAAGACAAATGCAGGTTCCAAGAAAACATTTATTATGGATAATAAATAATAAGTAATGCAGGACAAGTCTGCTTCGAGCCTATTTCTGATTTACATAAGCATCCGAGCTTAATTCTAATTAGCATCCTGAAATCAGCCTTCATTACTACTTACATTTTAGCTATGCAGTTAATTTAAGACAACACAATTAGCCTATGAAGAAAAGTTCTGTACATATGGAAATCCAAAGACAATATTAAAAATGAAGAGCTTAGTGCTACCATCTTAGAGGAGAGGAGTCTAGCCAGGATAGTATGTGTTAAGTGGCAGAACACTTTGCTTGGTTTCTTTTCTAAACACCTGCCTTAGGTTCCACTTAAATGTTTATTTATTTTGAGAGAGAGAGAGAGAGAGAGAGAGAGAGAGAGAGAGAGAGAGAGAGAATCCCAAGCAAGTTGTCAGCTTGGAGCCCAAGGTGGGGCTTGGCCTCACAAAGGAACCATGAGATCATGACCTGAGCCCAAATCAAGAGTTGGACACTTGAACTGAGCCCCCCAGGCCCCCCAAGGTTCTACTTAAAATAAAACAATGGTGTAAGCCAGTTTGCCAAATGAACACTGGAGAGTTGTATGGATCACATTTTGAAGCCACGCTGAACAAGATAAAGCACAGAGATGCTGAAAAGTTGAATTCTGAGGTATTGCTTTGGCACAGAATCTAGGCAAGGAAAAGAGATTTGTCCTAAAAAACCCAAACGGAAACAACTGAGTTGTAAATAATGTATTTGGAAAGCAGGCAAACCAGAAGATATCTTGAGCCCCTTAGTAAAGGTGTGAGTAGTCAAGACTGAATTCTGGGGCCTTGATAAGACTTGTCTGTGAAGTCTTGCTCTTAATCTGCTTTCTTCAAAAAAGGAGAGAGAAGGAAAAGTTCATTTCCAGAGTGTCAGGTGAGTCCCAGCCATTGCAGTGAGTGGTTTACTTGAGTTGTCTCCTTTAAACATCTTTACCATTCTATAAATGAGATATTATCATGATTTTTTGAAATGAACAAAACTGACACTCAGGAAAGTTAAGTACCTTGCCAGGTCACCCAGCTATCAAAATGCAGAGACAGAATTTGAACTCAACTCTTCTGTACTCCAAAGTCCATGCTCTATGGCCTACAGCAAGATGCCTTTTGGGAGTCATTCATACTACATGGATAGGACAATCTGTAATTATTGCACATGCTCTATTAAAAACACCACTTACTGTGGTATATTAATTTTAAAAGGCAAAGTTGAGCAAATTTATGGCAATAAAAAGAGCCATTTTTAAAAATGGAGTAATGTGTGTACTTTTAACACTTGCTGCATCATATCTGCCAGGTGTTTCCCCAAAGAAGAACCAGTTGTTTACAGCATGTAAGTAAATTGTAAATTAAGTGCATAATACATTTTATTAACAGCCAATTCACTTACTATGGCTTTTATCTTCTGGTCATTTAACCCCAAAATTTACTAATGGAAGCATGCTGAGTTCGTTGCATTTTAATAAGTATGTCCATATAATAATGAAGCAATAAAAGGAGCAGGTATATTTTATCTTTTACTCCAAGTTTACACACGAAAATGAAGTATCTAATGGTTTTTTTGACTGTGAAGTGTCATTCAATGGGCCAAGGACAAAGGTGGCCTTATTTATATTTGCAAAACAAGATAGGTAAAAGCTGGGTCTAAAGCAATAACTGTTTTTCGTTTGGAATTTATAAGGAAAATGGAGAGAAACCACACTGCATTTCCCTCAAGGTTTAAGGCTTAAAAAATCTGCATATTCAGGGTCTCTAATTTTTACCATTTTTCATCATCACAGAATGACAAATTCAGCATGCAATTCTAACTCTGCGTAAAAAAAAACACAGCTATTCTGGAGCTAATTTGTGTCAATTTTCTTGTGCAGTAGAACTAGATGAGATATTGAAGGACAGATCCCCCTAAACTAAAATTTAAAAATAATTAATCCACGGGTTGAATCCCTGGGATAACCAGAGGTTTTGCTGAGATGAAAAAGGTAATTAAACCTACTCCCAGAAATCACTCTCGTGGAGGATGCTTCCTAAGCAATGGACCAGATGTCTCATCATCACCCACCAGGCCACGGTAATAAGTTAATTTGGACAAATTGCCACATACACATTCAGCCTTGGTGACCTTTAATTTCCAACAGCTTTAAAAGCACCCATGAAAGTAAAATGGAGAAGAAAGAACTATAAATAGCTGGCAGTCTTCAGAAGGACTGTTTGAAGACTAGAACGTTTGGTACTTACTATCCAAGACCTTAATAGTAGGAAGCAGGAATAAGCAGTAAAAGGTACAGCGAAATGAAAACAAAAACAAAAACAAAAACAAAGAAACACAATTAAGGCTATTACCCATTTTCTGAAGTTAATACAGAGCCCATTTTTGAAATTCTGAATAATTTATTTGTGGTATATCTAAAATAAATTCAGTGAACACAAAACATTGAAAACCATGTAGAATATAAGAAATAACTAAAAGAAATTCTCCTGCAGTAGTTTTGAGGCCACATACAATGTTGCAAGATCAAAGAGTATCAACCTTTCTTTAGGTATACTCTCTTTAAATCTCATCTACTTTTTCAACTATTAGTGTTACAGAATCTTGATTTTCTGTAAGTTTCAAGGATTACACTTACTAGTTCAATTCTTTTTAACATTCTTAGCTCAAGCTGATTGTCTGACATCAGTGAATGGCATTATTGTAGAGTTATCTTAACTAATGGGAGATATGATAACAAGATTCTGTCTGTTCCTCTTTGTAAAAGTGATGTTAAAGACAGAATTAAAACTTAAAATCTTGAACCCACTAATTAGCTGTCAACCTTGTCATACAGTTGTTTTACTCATATCCACAGGAAATCGCCTACAATAATGTTAACAGTGAACAAAAGAAAAAGAGTAATTCATTGGGGTGTATTAAATCATAGATTCTTGGATTCCTTTAAAAAATTATTAAACTCTAACAATATTCCTGTTACAAGTCCGAGACAAGTAAATCTTATTGTACTTGCTTTCGAGATGGATGAAACCAAAAGGATAAATGAGGGATATTTATGATAAAGTGTGAACAGTGCAATGCTTATCACTTAAAAAAATCTTTTTTAATGTTTATTTTTTTGAGAGAGAGAGGGAGAGAGAGAGTGTGTGAACAGGAGAGAGGCAGAGAGAGAAGGAGGGAGAGAAGGAGACACAGAATCCAAAGCAGGCTCCAGGCTCCAAGCTGTCAGCACAGAGCCCAACTCGGGGCTCGAACTCATAGACCGTGTGATCATGACATGAGCTGAAGTTGGATGCTTAACCGACTGAGCCACCCAGGCGCCCGATTATCACTTTTTATTATGAGCTTATTGAAATAAATGCGGCTTGAGATCAATATTATGAGACTGTCTCTATCTAAAAGGATTTACTGCTTGCCAGGGTGAGATGTTAAATACTGGAGAAACAAAGCTATGGTAGATGCTTCTGGTTTCTAAGAGTCTGGGGGGAAAAGGAGACATGGATGCTTCTGAAAATAATTTGACATTTCTAAAATACAAAATAAAATACATTTAAATCGTTGTAGCTTTTCGGATTTCAATTTTCTCTGTCAAATGAAGAGAATGATTGCTTAGATGGCTATGAGGTCCCTTTCAACCCTAGTCTTTTATGATTACACAAAAATTATTCTCATGTAGAAATCCTTACATCTCTTCAGTTGTTTTGCTTGCTCTTCCAGGGATCTGTAGTGCAGTGGACAAAACCATACAAACCACCCAGAGCTGGACTCACATCTATTACACAAGGGGAGAATGAAGCTTCTCACTGGTCCGGCTCCCTCGCATTTTAGTGGCCTTTCTGACCACACAGAGAAATGCTTGCCGTGTCTCCACAGTGCAGCATGAAAAGTTTGCATATCTCTTTCTGGGTTATAATTGATTATTCTCAAATCGTATGAATCCAGTACATCTATTGAAAAAATAACTGAGTAAGTGAAGGAATAATGAACAGGTAGAAAAAGGATCATTCTGACATCCTTTAGAGTATGTTAATAAGTATTGGGCAGCTCTGTGTCCTTAAACATGTAGGTTTGCATTTATCTTCATTTTTACCCCACATCAAGTTCTATGTGTGTGTGTGTGTGTGTGTGTGTGATTATCAAAAAATAAAAATGGACTCTATCAGCTCACTAATTTTGATCATCTTTCCTCTCCCTAAGTTATTCCTGAAACTTTGCTAACCTCCACAAAACCATAAACTGGGAAAAGGCACTGCCCCCATACGTGTGTGGCTTAGTGATATATCGGGACCTTTTAACAAATTAGAAAAAGGCCTCCCTTCTTCCGCTAGAGCTGTGTCACTCCAGGGCTCAGGGACCCGAGGAGAGGCTGGACTTAACTCCCAAGTGTCTTCTTGGCTGGGAGCCCCTGAGCCAGGCAGATCCTGCCCAACTGTGGTCCCGGGTTACACAGTCAGCAAATGGAATCAGCCTGATTTCCAGGAAGCTCATAAAAGTCATTCCTCCCCTGTGATGTACATGCTTTCTGAGGTGGACTTCCAGGAGGGGCAGGTACTTACCCTGGAACACCCAGAAGCTAAGCAAGGCATGTGCTGAGCACAGTGTGTGGACTGCACTTTGCTGGGAGGTAGGGGACCGTATAATTAAGCGAACACAGGTCTCTGCCTTAAGAGCACACAATCCAGACGGAAAGTCAAAACAAAACCAGGCAATGTGGTGTGATCTGGGAATCAGTTTCTGAACATACAACCACTTGTTTTTGTTTTTTCTTGCTTGCTTTATATAAAGAAGGAGACTGGGCAGGAGGATTGTGGATGTTATCTACCTAGGGTGATAGGTTTTGTATCTCTAGTCTACAAGAACAACTTGCAAATGTTTTATCTAGTGCTCACTGTGCAGAAACAGCTACGAGTTAAGTGCAAATGTCCAGGAGGCTTCCTAACATCACATCACATAGTCTCAAATCAGGGGTGAAGACTGGGGTGAACATGCCCATATCGGGATGCTGTATAGACTAAGGCACAGAGATAGGGATTGCTACAGATGTGTGTGGAATAGGGAAAAATCTAAGGTGACAGAAGCTGGGTGTTGACGTTGGGTTATACAGCCAGGACAGGCAGGGCAAGACCAGACTGGGGTCTGCCACTCCATGCTGTCCAACTGGCCACAGGCATGTAATTGCCAAATGATTGGATACCATGCGGGGATCTGAGTTGGGTCTGTAGCTGCAGAGGAGTCTGCTTTAACGTGAAATGTGTGGGGACTGACTCCAGGATCCTGGCCAACATGATACCATCCTCTAAGCCCCCAGTGAAACCATGAACCAGCTCAGACACATACATTCACACGCGGGCACAAACCTCAAGAGGGAAACAATCCTCATGTGTAATCTCAGGTCTGTGCCATGTTCTCCTACTTCAAGAGGGGAATCCGATGAAGGCAAGTATGGGAAATGGGAAGTTCTGCAGAAGAAGAGTGCTAAAACACCAACTCCTGTGGAACTGTAACCCAGAGAGAAGTGTTCTCCTCAAACAACAACACCACTTACAAAGTGGCTCGCGGTCAGTGCGAGAGAACGCAGAGTTTGGGAGGT
This sequence comes from Prionailurus bengalensis, assembly GCF_016509475.1. NCBI lineage: Eukaryota > Metazoa > Chordata > Mammalia > Carnivora > Felidae > Prionailurus > Prionailurus bengalensis. The sequence continues at coordinate 25,360,727 of NC_057344.1, read as the reverse complement.
GAGCCAAGGACCCTGCATTTCTGTGATGCTTGTTCTGGTCCAGCGATAAACATTAGTGCACCCCTTCAGCCCTCTGCCGCTGGAGAGCCGTCTACGGGGCTGCAGTGCTCTTTAACATAAATAATCTTCATCTTCAAATGAGCAGTAGATGCATGGGAACGAGATTAGGGGGACTTTTTTTTCTGAGCCCGTTATGGAAACTTCCAAAGGAACAAACTTCAGCCTACTATGGAAGTTTCACTTCAAACAGATGTCTCTGGAGGCGAGTGTGTACTTTGGTGCTGTTTACCAGACTGGACATGCTCTTTTCCTGTAAGAGTGTTCTCAAAGTCTCAGAAGCTTGAGAACACGTAAGAAGCTTCGCCAGATTCAAAGGTGCGGTTCAAAGGAACATAAAAATGACCCATCTGAGTCATGTGATGGTCGCATGGACTCATCTACTTTTCCTTAAGATTTTTTTATTAAAAAATTTTTTTTAAATGTTTTTATTTTCTATTTTTGAGAGAGACAGAGCACGGGTGGGGGAGGGGAGGGTCAGAGAGAGACGGAAACACAGAATTCGAAGCAGGCTCCAGACTCTGAGCTGTCAGAGCCCGACTTGGGGCTGTAACTCAGGAACCGTGAGATCGTGACCTGCGCCGAAATCAGATGTTTAACCCACTGAGTCACCCAGGCGCCCCTACTTTTCCTTAAGATGTTTTTAATTTTGGTAGAGGAAAACGATGCAACCAAAGTTTGGTGTTTTTCTTTTAAACAACTTTGGACAGTTAAGTTATTAATGACCAATCTTTATTCAAATGGAAATATGCATATTCTCTTTAATCTGAAAATATCTTTGCTCTGAATGGGGAAAACCCCTAAATGTGCAAAATCTGAACATTTCCTGGAAACATATGTTACCAGCACAGATTGGGCTGTTTGTTTCACACCTTCACACGGTCAGCAGGTGAGTATGATTTAGCATGCAAAGTATTACATTGTAGGTTATTTTGGATAGTATTAGGTTCTTGCTTCTAACCAGGCTCCAGAGGCTGAGAAAGAGAGGGCAAGGAAGGCCAAAGAGAAAAGGGATGTAAATGTGAGAGGAAAGAGGGAGGCATCTGGGGAGGTAAGGAGAAAAGCAGTGGGGCTCTTTATGTAAGTCATTCATGCACCGACTCACCAGTTGACAAATACTATACCTCCATAAAAAGGGGGTTTTGGCGGGTCAAATTATGGATTTCTAATATGCTTATATGCACACTCTGAACTTCTCTTCACCTGACACAAAAGCAGATGCTTATAAATTATCCAAAGAGGTGAGAAGTGCTTTTAATTAAGAGTTAAGTAAGAAAAGGCCACGTAAGAGAGTATTATTATGCAAATATCCACAGTAAACACCTTTGGTGTGACCTCGCAGGAGGCAAAATCACACAAGTATACAAGCTCTCCTACGCTAAAATTTTCAACCTGACTTGGGGCACATTTTTCTTTTTCCTTGCTTTCCCGTTTCCAAACTCATTATACCCTGTTGTATGTTTTGTTTTTTTGTTTTGTTTTGTTTTGTTTTTAAATTCTAGGTCAGGTTCAGTTGTCAGACCATACAAGGAAGAGATCTCAAAAATTAATATTTTGGTAGGAGTCTCGAGAACTTAGTAGAGAAAATGGAAGGCAAGTTTTCCCCTTTCCTTCTTTTCTCCCTTCACCCCCCAAGCCCTCTAAATGGCAAAGTAACACTCCCAAGAGGGGCTTTCAGTTCTTCTAACAGGGACAAAGGACCCTGGTTGAGTATCCCCCTTCTGCAGTGACTCCCCAGTTGGTGTGGTATTCTTCCACGGAGGCCCTGCTGAGCTGTTAGGAAGTAAGAGGCATTCGCACACGACTCACTATCTTTCAGGGGCCAATTAGCCAGTTTGGAATATCCAGACCCTGGGTTTCTTTCATTTCTCTTTCAGCAGCTTGCCTTTTGGTCATTTGCCATGCTTCATTAAAAGGGGCAAAGCTCAGATCTGTCCATTTGGCTCACCCTTAGGAGCTCTGAAGGGAGCTTTCTTGGGGAAGGCAATTGAAGCCATTGAAGTGAAGATGTGGGGATTATCCATGGATTAGGATTATCTAAACCAGTGGTTTCCAACCCTTTTAACTAGGAAAAGCCCTTTTACAGGTAAAAAACAAAAACAAAAACAAAAACAAAACAAAACCCAAACAAAACAAAACAACAAACCTTGTGCATACTTACAGGACAGTAATTATACTATCTACTGAGTAAGCAAGCACTTGCTCATAGGAAGGAAAGGCTTGTTCATCTTGTCTTCTCGGTCTTCAAACACATTCTGTACCCCTTCCAACCCCTCTTGGAAAAACATCTTTCCTAGGGCATCAATACTCTGAATTCTTTGTGATTCAGACTCAAGTAAAGTAAGGAAGGTGTACAGAGGAAGCCTGGTACCTATCATCTGCTGGAAACTAACACACAGATAGATTGTTGAGATGTTTCGGAATAATGACCAGTAAACACCAAGGGAAAAGAAAAAAAAAAACCTTCTTTCCATTTCATTATAGCAGTTTTTTGTGAAGACTTAAATTTGAAGATGGTTAATGATTTTCTTGTTTGGTGATTATTCAAGATGTATGTGAATCAGAAGGAATTGAAATCAACTGTGAGGGGTGCTGAAGATTATAGGCAATATAACCCTAACACCTTTTTAGCAATGTTTTTGCCTATTTAGTGAATGGGACTTGGTGTCAGAATTTCTGAGGACAAGTAGAGGGCATGCTGACATCAGGAACAATTACAAAAACTTGTACAGCACCAACAGAGCAAACTTTTCTCCTGTGTTATGATATATATTTGCCATACGTCTTTGTTTTAAAAATTGTTCTCAGTATTCCAGCTCCACCTTCTCTCAACAGATACTCTGTCTTCATCATCAAGGAGATGGAGGTAACCAGGTATGAACCACTCCAAATTATTAGCAACATCCACCTTCTTAGAGCCAAAAATGCTGCTCTTGTATTCTTCTAGGACTTCCTCATTCTTCTCGTATTTGCTGATGACTCCCAAATTGGTATCTCCTGCCCTGTCTTCTCTCCCCAGTTTAGACTGGAACATACACCTGGTGACCACTGGCCATGAGCACCTGGATAGCCACAGGGACGTGGTCCTCACCATTTCCTCCCTAACTTATTTATCCTGTTCAATTCCTCATCTCAGTGGAACCAGCCTGCCTCCAAGCATCCAGGGTAGGAATCTGGTGGTAAACCGAGGCTTCTCTCTTTCCTACACTCCCACACCCAATTAACCCCCCCAGTATTCATTCTTTTACTTTCTAAATACTTCTGAAATCCATCGCCTACTATTTAGCTTGGCTATACCTCATTCAGGCTTTCATAATCTTTACTCTAGAGGTTTACACTGACTCTTAATGACTCTTCATTGCCTGAAAATAAGGACCCTGCCTGTGAGTGTGGCATTCAAGACTTCTCATGACCTTCCACTTCCGCTTTCACCCGCCCTCTCCACATTCCACTTTACCAAACTGCACACACCAAGAGGCTGCTTTTATTCCTTCTCCTTGAAATCTCCTCCCTGCCTTCATCTGATTGACACTAATCCATCTTGCCTGAACCCATGACCAAGCTAAGTGCCACTCCTCTGTGATCCTATTATACCTTGTACGTACCTATTCCTTTCATCACCTACGCGTTATATTATATTGTAATTACCTGTTAATCCATATTTTGCCCTCCCCTTGACCTCCAGTCAAGAAGGAAGATGGTTGCCCATAGTGTGTCAAAATTATTTATTTATTTATTTTTTATTAGAAAAAGTGCTGGAGAGTCTTTGACACACTTCAGTTGAGAATAGAACTCTATTTTTCCTTCCCCTTGAGTTAGGGCAGGATCACCACTTGCTGGTAAACAACACAGTGTGGCTGTGTGACTTGTAAGGTGACGTTAGAAGAGCTGAGGCTGCTTGGCCTTGTTCTCTGGGCCATTCATCTGGGGGCTCTGTTCTACCTTGGGAGGAGTCTGACTACCCTGAGGTTGCAGCACTGGGAAGAGGTCCAGGCCACATGCAGAGGCCACCTGTCGGTACTCTATGAGCCCCAGCCGACATTCATGACCACCAGACACGAATGAGGCATCTCTAGGTGACTCCAGCCCCAGCTGCGCAGTCACCCCAGCCTTTGAAACTTTCCAGCTGAGGCCCCGGTGCCCATCCTCACTCCTGACACAGGCACTCTGTGAGCATCAGAAGTGGCGGTTCTATACTGCTGAGTTCTGGGGAGGTTCTGCAGCAGGGGTAGCCAGGACGCATGCACCCACCAGCAGGCTGTTGACTAGTCCTCCACGGGCGCTCCTCCCTCAGGGAGCTCTTCTCCTCATTCTTTCGGGGTGCTTCCTGGGCCACAGCCTAAATATGCTCTTTGCACCCAAATCCTTGTTTCAGGGACTTCTTAAAGGGGAAATCCAAATTAAGATACTGTCCAGATCCCACCCTGAGACGTTATTCAGGTGGGGGTGAAAACAGTTTTAAAGGATGTAAATAACACTTTAAACATGGTGTGGAAGGACCTAACACTTGGACCAGGGATGGTGGTCCTGAGAAAGCATAATTATTAAAGGGGGCAGTTGGGCAGACTGAAGGGGTCCAGTAATAATTTTGCCTGGAACGGAGGAGATTTTTAAAGGCCATCTGCAACAATGGCAAATTACAGGAAGAAGCCGAAGTTAAAGAGACATTTTCATGTAGGCAATAGTTTTCATTTGGAGAAAAAAGCTTTGCTTCCAAAAGTGTGAAAGCATGCCTTTTAAATATCTTAGACTTTCTTTTTCTGGAGGATTTCCAGGTAATTATTTAGAAGGCATTGATTTGACCACGAGACAATTAGGAATTCAGATGACAATAGGGATACCGTTTGTATAGAGTGGAGTTCTCAAGGTTCAAACATATATCAGTTATCCTGGTACTGGGCAGACCCACTCATAGGGCAGCATTCTGCATGGGGTTTGTGTGTGTGTGTGTCTCATCTGAAAAAGAAGAGTTCGGTGCTCAAAAAACATTTCAAAATGAAGACCAGTCAGAAATCTTGTTGACCAAAGAGTACACAGAACAGCAGTCGACACCAGTCTAAATTCCCCGTGTCCGTAAAAAGTTTCTACCTACGAAAGCAGAGTAAGTTGAACGACTTTTCCTTCACACGGCCACATTCCATCATCCAACACTCACTTGCATACCACTGTCTCACTCATCTCTTCATCACATTTGTCTGAGTTCATATTCAAATATCCGCAGATAGTCTAGCAAGCAGCGTTATGTCCCAGGGTCTAGCACAGTGCCTGAGACGTATTTATAATATTTGTTGAATGAGTAAAGCAGTGCATAAGGCCAATGCATCTCACCATTTACATCATAAATACTGTTCATTCCTGCTTTGTTGTCAGCACGGTGCCCCGCCTAGAAGGGACCCTTGATTGCAAAACTTTAATGAACAAAACCCAGACTGAGTGTCTCTCTTAAATACAGGCAGAAACAGACTCCTGTGTTAACAAGCATACCATCCAGACATCCCATGTCCTTAATCATGTTGCAAGGAGTTTCACCTATTGCCCAGAAAGAAGTAAGGTGCTTTTTGCAGGTATTTAATGCATGGCCGCTGCAAATAGAGAAACAAGAGGCGAAAATGTTGCTGAAATGATGGAAAGGATTCGTTACTTGGCTGGGTGCCAAGTAAAAGTCATTCCAGTTGTTCCATTAACAGTCAAACCTCCAGGCACTGCCAAACATTACTATCTGCTTGTGCAATTTGGCACAGTTGTTACTAGGTCAGGATTACAATTGCAAAGACAGTACAGCCAGTACTTTGCCAGCAGGATTGACTATAGAAGATATGATACCTCGCGAAGAATGTCACAGTATATGCAATTATAGCAACTGTTAACACTTATTTAGCACTTACAATGTGCCAGACAGCTTTCTGAGTGCTTTGCTTTTGTGACTCACTGAATCTTCACGACAACCTTTGTGCGGCAGACGTGTTAATATCATGCCCATTTTACAAATAAGGCACAGAGAGGTTAAAGAATCTATCCAACGTTACCCACATTCTAAGTGGCCAAATGGAAACTGACACCCCCTCCAGTCTATTTCTAAGACCCATACTTTTTTTTTTTTAAGTTTATTTATTTTGAGAGAGAGAGAGAGAGAGCACCGAAGGTGCAGAGAGAGAGGGAGAGAGGGAGAATCACAAGCAGGCTCTGCACCATCAATGTGGAGCCTGATGCAGGGCTCAGACTCACCAACCGATCGATCATGACTGGGCCAAAATTGAGAGTCGGACGCTTAACCAACTGAACCACCCAGGTGCCCCTAAGATCCACACTCTTCATTGCTTTCATAATCACAATGCCTGACTGCCCCAAAGCAACACAAACGCCTGACTTCCAAGATACATTACAAATACGCTCAAACAAGTACAAAGTAATAGACGTGCTTTGTATTTAACGTTAATTATCATACACTTAAGGCTAACCATGGCTTTGGAATAATTTTGTAATCAAACTAAGCAATACTTTAAGAATATCATAACTAGCTTCATAGTACTACCTGGGACTGCTCCAGGCTGAAAGCACTTTCTGGTTTGCATTTATTTTGATGGGATATTGTTTAGGGCAAATCAGGTAAGTAACATGTAAATGCTAAGCTGTAGTTTTGCTGTCACTTGAGACCACGCCTCTGCTCTCTGTAATCTGTGGTTACGAAGTGAAAGACCAACGATTTGATGTATAAACTCCAGGGAAGTGGAGACCTGGTTAGTTTTTGCCTTGCCCAGAGCAGGTGCTTAGGTGGTCCCTTAAGCACCTCTCCCATCTCGCTGCCCGGTACTCTTCATTCCTGTCTCCTTGCTTCCCCTCCCCCTCCTCCCTTTCCCTGAGCCCCTGGCCTCCTCGTGCCATTGCTCCTGTGCTCTCTTACCCAACCCCCCTGCCCCGTTTCTCCAACTCCTGGTCCTAATAGAAAACTGGACCGCCCTTGCTCCCTCCTCCTCTCCCTGCACAGCCATCTCTGGCTTCCTAGAAGTTCTCTGCCTCCCAGTCCTTATTCTGCAGTTTCCTCTGCAGTTGAGCCCATCAAGTCCATGTTGGTCTAATATCCTGCTTCTCCTCCTTCTTCACTGAAGACTAGACCTTGGTTCACACAGTTGCTTTCACCCCAAGGGCAATAGCCTCTCCAGAGGAGGCAAGGTCCCTGCAGACAGCTACACACACACACACACACACACACACACACACACACACGCATTGTAACCTTGCAACTCCATAACCATCACCGGGCATCTGTCTGTGTCATTTTATTCCCTAGAGCGCATCATTCAGAAGCCTTCAACTGTGACACCGCCTTCTGGACTCCACCTCCCACCTTATCTCCCCTCCAGAGCGGGTTTCTGGTTGCACCCACCCTTCATTCCTGGCTTGCACCTTCAGTTCCCCAGATTCTTGCTTCTTCATTGCCTTCAACCAGGAATACCTCCACACAGAATTAAAACTGCATTTCACTGTTTCTTTCCACCCTCCCCTTGAAAAGGTAGCAAGTTGCCATTGGAGAAAATGCCAGTGCTTTGTAGATAGCAGTCATTGTCAATTCAAGCGCCCTAACCTCTGTGGGACTCTTTTGGAGTCATTTTTGGACTTGACCCTTTCCATCCTCCATGATTCCGCTAAACCACCCCCACTCATCTCAAGCCCTGATCCATTTTTAGCAGACGGTGCTGTCTGGACTGCATTAAGAAAGTTGAGGCCATGGGCTATGATCTATCTCAGCTCCCCAGACGCTCCTTGTCAAAGGTATCTGTTGCCACAGCAATCTTTATCCCCTTTCCACCAGCCTCAGGGCGGGGCCGCCCTCCTCCTCATAAAGACTCTCCTCACTGTGCCTTTCACCCCGTCTTCTGAGTTACTACCTCAACAATTTCCTTAGCCCTTCCCCAGAGTTTCAACTTTAATTTCTTCACCCCTCGTCCCCACCATAACTGGTAACTTCCTCTCAGGCTAAGTCTCTCTCATCCTGATTAAAAAACAAACATCCCAAGCCAAAATAGCAAACATAACAATAAACAGAAAACCAAAGCACACCCCAAGCCCATTATCTCCCACCCAGAAGATAAATGCACCCACTTATTGTTCTTTTTCCTTTTCAGGCAAATGTCTCCACATGACAAGCGACCACTGATGCCATCAGCTCCTTCACACGCTTGGCCATTTCCTGCCTTTCTATATGCCATCCACTCTCCCTGAAATGCCTTTGCCTGCCAGGAAGCAGCGGGCTGGGTTGGGGCCTCTCCTGGAATTGCTTTGGGACATTGGCCCCATTTCCACCCCTGCCCTCCGCCCCCTCCCCCTTGTCCTGAGCGCCAGACAGTGAGATCCTTCTGTGCATGGGATGTGCCACGTTCACTGTTGTAGCCTCACTGCCTGACAATACCCGGCGCATGAGTGAGGATCAAGAAGTGTGTCTGGAAGAAGTGTTTCCATACAAAGCTCTACCAAATGATTCTGCTCTACTCACACTGCCTCTGCATTGCTTTAATACAACTTGATCATTTTTGACCCAAAGTATTGCTGCTCCCTGCCAGATCAATATTGTTCCCATCTGCTTCACTAAGCTTCGCAAAGATCTTACTTCTCTGTAGATCACAGAGCTCTCCCGGCTGAAGTCAGCGGGCCAACAGAATGTCATTTCTTCACCCACGTGGTCTCCTCCAACACATCTGGATGTCACAGGCCAGCACAATTTCCAAACTATATGGGCTCAGGATTGGATCACTAACCTTCACTATCTGAAGTGAACCTATGAATCCACATCACCCAAAACCAACTTCTGTAAGTGAGGATGTATTAATAACAGAAAAGTAAGAAGGGCAGATAAAGGACAGGGCTTTAAGCTGAATACATTTGATACTATTAAAAAGTCAGTACATTACTGTTGGTCAGCGTGGGGCGGCCGTAACAGAGTAGCACAGACTGAATGGTTGAAACAACAGAAATGTATTTTCTCACAGTTCTGGAGGCTGGGAGTCTAAGATTAAGGTGCTGTCAGATTTGGTTTCTGGTGAGAGCTCTCTTCCTGGCTTGTAGAGAGTTGCCTCTGGCTGTGTCCTCATGTGGCCTTTCCTCTGTGTGAGCACACTCCTAGTATTTCATTCTTTTTTTTTTTAATTTATGTTTTTTAATTTATTTTTAAGAGAGAGAGAGATAGAGCATGAGCAGGAGAGGGGCAGAGAGAGAGGGAGACAGAATCCAAAGCAGGCTCCGGGCTCTGAGCTGTCAGGGCAGAGCCCGACGCGGGGTCCCAACTTGTAACCACAAGATCATGACCTGAGCCGAAGTCGGGCACTTAACCAACTGAACCACCCAGGCGTACCTCTCTTGTTCTTCTTACAAGGACACCCGTCCTTTTGGATTAGGACTCTCAACCTTATGACCTCACTTAACCTTAAATACCTCTTTATAGATGCTCTCTCCAAATACAGTCACAGTACAGGCGAGGGCTTCAACATACGAGGGAGGGGGCACAATTCCATCCATAACAATTGCCCCTTATTTTCTCATTTTTCTGCAGATCATTGGGAATTTCAACTTGGATCGGCACCAGTTTGTGGGCAAGGATTTAGCAAACACAGTTCTAAATACTGTGAAAAAAAACCACATATACAGACTCTTAAAAAATGATCTATTGTACTTATTTACACATTTAGGTGTTATTGCTGTACTTGTTAGTAGTATGGAACTTAATTGCTGTTCTTGCAGAGATTTGCCAGTTCTTTTAAATGGCAAAATTTTTTGAGGCAAAGCCCTTGGATACGAAGACTTTTTGAACAGATTTACCCACTCATTCAAAAATATTCGAGTACCTAACCATATAAAACAGAATGCAACTGAATCTGGTTAGCTGTGGTGTCATGGGAAACAACAACAACAACAACAACAACAACAACAACAACAAATTGAAATTAAAATACCAAGATCTGGATTCTAGTCACCTCTCTGAGCTTCAGTTTCTTCATCTTTAAAATGGAGATAATCATATACATTTCCTTAATCTGTTTAAAAGGATTTCATGAGGGTGATTTATGTTGAAGTTTTTTTTTTTAAGTGTAAAATACTATACTAAAGTTACATGTTAATTATTAGAGATAGCATAGCTGGAATAAAAATATTGAAGCATGCAAGAATTAGATGAAAAACCAATTCTAAATACCAATTCCATTTTATAAAGTTATGAGACCAGTAGATCAGAGCAATGGCATGCTAGCATTTTGCAAAATTTTAGTGAAGTTATTTTAGACTGGATGGGTGCTGGAACAACTAGAGTCATATTTTGGCCGAACAGCTGGTTTTTAAGAGTAGTGACAATCATTATTATTATTCTATTTTAATTTAGAGAGGGAGAGAGAGACAGAGAGACAGAGAAGGCACAACTGGGGGAGAGAGGCAGTTGGAGCCCAACCCAGAGCTCAATCTCACGACACTGAGCTTGGGCACTTGGGCACTCAATCAACCAAGTCTCCCAGGTGCCCCAAGAGTACTGACAATTAAAAATGCATATGGACCATTTTTGTCATTGATCATGTCCTAAGTAGTATTTTGATGAAATTAAGCCCGAAGTCCTTGATTAAAAGTTCCACATGAGATACTTATAAAGTCTATGGGTATCACAAAGCTGAAATAAAGAGCTAAGAGATGAAGAGATAAAGACTCAGAATTATCTCAATAGGCTGACATGATGGGTAAGGGAGGGTGTATGTAAAATGAACAAGATTAGAATTAACTGGGACATATGCCAACTCTATATTTAGGTTTAAAAACAAAACAAAACAAAACTCTGATGCAGAAGAGAAAAGGCTTGAGGATTTCGTTTCATGTTAAAAAGATCTCTTGCTTATAGGTGATCATAAGCTTAAAATGAACCATCAACAGGTGTAGGTGATACAAATACAAAGAGTAAATGTATTGCAATGATAGATTATACTAATGATGTCATATGGCCTAGGAGGAATTCCTGCCATGCCATATCTGCTCAGAGCATATGTAGAGTATCTTGTTTACTAAAGAGGTCTATTAACAAACTAGAAAGCATCTAAAAGAAACTGTTTAAAGATCTCGAAATCTTTCCTAGTTACGAAAATGACAAAATAATTAAGGTGATATATCCTGGAGATAAGAGGATATCTTTTTTGCTTGCTTTCAGATATCTGAAGTTTCATCATGTAGAAAAGTAAGCAAAGATATCACATGATGCTCCAAAGAAAGATCCCATTACAACTGTCCTGTTAAGAACTCTGACCAAACAGTAATGGCTCAAGAGAGGGAGTTAAGAACTGTTTCCTGGCTTCCCTCTGGTTTCAGTTCTTAAACAGACTTCCATTTTTAAAAAAATTAATTAATTTTTTTGAGAGAGAGAGACAGACAGAGAGTGGGGGAGAGGCTGAGAGAGAGGAAGATACAGAATCCAAAGCAGGCTGCAGGCTCTGAGCTGTCATCACAGAACTGGATGCGGGGCTCAGGAACTGTGAGATCATGACTTGAGCCGTAGTCAGAGGCTTAACTAACTGAGACACCCATGTACCTCCAGACTTCCATTTTCTGTAAATAAGTCCTGGTTTTATATTATTTTTGCTTCCCTTCCCTTATGTTCATTTGTTCTGTGTCTTAAAGTCCTCATATAAGTGAAGTTGTATGATATTTGTCTTTCTCTAATTCTGCTTAGCATAATACCCTCTAGTTCCATCCACTTCATTGCAAATGGCAAGATTTCATTCTTTTTGATTGCCAAGTAATACTCCATTGTATATATATACCACCTCTTCTTTCTCCATTCATCCACCGATGGACATTTGGGCTCTTTCCATACTTTGGCTATTGTTGATAGTGCTGCTATAAACATTGGGATGGCCATGCAAATATTTTAGATAAATTAAGGGATACAAAACTAAAGTGGGTTTTGAAGGAAGAAATAGAAAAAAAAATTTTTTTTTAATGTTTATTATTTCTGAGGCAGAGAGAGACAGAGCACGAGCAGGGGAGGGGCAGAGAGAGAGGGAGACACAGAATCCAAAGCAGGCTCCAGGCTCTGAGCTGTCAGCACAGAGACTGATGCGGGGCTTGAACTCACAAACCGTGAGATCATGACCTGAGCCGAAGTTGGTCGTTCAACCGACCGAGCCACCAGATGCCCTGAAGGAAGAAATTGTTATTGGGGATTTTCTTAACTTCTTCACATGGATGTCAGGGACTAACAATGCCTTTTTCAACCCGTCCTCGGATGCTCACTGTAACACGTCTCTGCTGCAATGTGGTTGCTCCTGAATGAGTGGTGGTTTCCTCTCCTCTAGGACAATATATACAGTGTGTGTGTGTTTATATATGTATAGATACAGATTTCTGTGCATACATACAACTAAAATCAGATGAAAAGACAACTGTAAAAATTTTGGAATATTTAATATTGATTTAATTCCTCTTCCTGTTTCTTTAGTGCACAGTATTAAATCTGAAAAGACTTAATCAATCACATAGCCTATTTAAAAATTTTTTGTAATGTTTGTTTATTTACTTGTAAGAGAGAAAGAAACAGGGCATGAGCAGGGGTAGGGGCAGAGAGAGAGACAGAGACAGACAGACCGACTCCGAAACAGGCTCTAGGCTCCGAGCTGTCAGCACATAGCCTGATGCTGGGCTGGAACCATGATCATGACCTGAACCGAAGTCAGACGCTTAACCAACTGAGCCACCCAGGCGCCCCTCACATAGCCTATTTTAATTGAAAATAGCAACTGAATGGAAATATCTTTATCTGATGAGCAGGCCCTGGAGCCTGCCTTCCCACAGGCTGCATATCCTGTGAGGGCCTGAAAGTGTGCTTCGAAAGAGGAGGAATTCAGTTACTCTGGGTTCATGCCATATGCTAATTTCATTTCCCCTTCTTCTCTAATACCTTCATGTATTAAGAAGTTAGAGTCTGAAAAAAAAAAAAACAACAAAGGCAGCAAATGCTTAGAAGTAACAAAAACATTGGTAAGTTTTAACATCTGGACTTCATCACTGTAGCGTTGATCTCAGGACACAGCCCAGATGTTAACTATAGTAACCATCTAAAGTTTGGGTGAATGCGGTCTTTCCTTTAATTTGCAAAATCCTTTTTGCAAAAATCCTTGAAAACATAACAGCTTAGGGATCTAAGTAGTCTACTAAATATTTGGGAGCCCAGATTTCAGATTACACAAATACACCAGATTTCTAGGTGTATTCATCTCCTCAGAATGTTGTGGTATCTCACTGGGAAATCCCACTCTCCCCTCCCCCCCCCCCCAAAAAAAGAGATAAAGAAAAAAAAAACACTTGGATAAAATGCCTGAAGGGAAATTGTAAATGTAGAAATGAGAAGTAACTAGTGCTGGGCCTTAATGGACATGTGGACATAAGTCAAGACACTCTTCCTATCCATTCAAGGGCAGACTGTCTTCTAAGTTAGTTGCTGCCTGCTGGGATGAACATCCAGATTTCTGTATGTTATGTATATTTCTCTAAATTTTCTAGGCAGTTGAAGAACAAGAGAAGACACCTGAATGCTGATGGAAAAGAAAACTATATGCCGTATCAAATTTTTTTCCAATTTTGGTCATTTTATTGAATGAATGTGTAAATGATGGCTGGTCTACTTTTCACAGCGGAATAGCTAACGGCGGGGGTGGGGGGGCTATGCTACATGTACTCATCTTAGGATGATGATCAAAGTAAAATGGAATAAAATTTCATTAGCTGTCTCCTAACCTCACCACACCCTCAATTAACAGATATCATTGGAAAACCTGCTGACTGGAGAAAAACCAAACCATAGTTAAAAAAAAAAAAAAAAGGAAAAGAAAAAAGGAAATGAAAAGGATCTCTAGCAGTAAGGGAAAGGGATGTAGATTTGTGACTCACTCACAGATGGAAGTTCTGAATATAACATATATTCTTTCTTTGTGATTCATATACTGAGGTTGTGTTATGACTAACAATCACCTCACATTAACAAAATATTTGGAGTTCATTTAACAAATATTTAGAAGGCAGAAGAGTGCTGGTTAAGGGCACAGACCCTGGATTCAAATCCTGACTCCCTCACTTACTGTATGATCTTGGAAGAGATCATTCTACTGGGGTAAGTTTAAATTTTGCCTACTATAATAATGGGGGAAAGTAACACCTACCTCACTGTATTTTTGTGAGACTTCGGGATAAATGTATGAAAAGCCTGTAGCAGTATCTGCCGTACAAAAGATTAATCAACGACATTATTAGTTATTTATCTCCTTGCACCTTGTCTCATGCGCCTGAACTTATTAACCCAGTCCCATTCCTACTTCTGCCATAAGCACTTTCCAGACAATTCCAGGGACAGCTTCCTTGTAATGCTCACAGCACTGGGGGGCATTAACGTCCACAGCCATCTTTGCGGCATGTGGCAGAGTGAGGTACTCAATTCCCGTTTGTGAAATGAAAGAATATTGCCCTCTTTACTGTGTCATGGTTAATGTAACTGTCTTGAGAGTAGAACCCGTGTCTTAGACCTTTTCACTACAATACAGCATAGCAATGAATGAATGTTTCGGTATATAGCATATTTGGAAAACCCCGTATCTCCAGATAAAGAATATGAGGATCACATGAGGTACCGACTTGCTCATCTCACAGAACTGGTTTAGTTCTAGAGTGGGGAATACAAATCAAAACTCTTGACTCATGACCTCTGATTGAATGGATGAAAAAAAAAAAGTCTTACAGGTTTATAAGTGATCATACGTATTTATTACTATGTAACTCAAGCTTTCAAAATTCCTAAGAATTCCAACAAGGTCTTAGCTAGCCTACATTACTGTAGTAACAGTGACTTTACTTGTCACAGATTTCTAAAATAGTTTCACTAGGCTAGCGGCAAGGGTAGGTTCTCTGGAATGGCTATAGGTGACTTGGAACAATAATGTCTACCAGTAACGTATTGATTAGTGTGTAGAATGAAGGATATTCCTTAAACACATTTTGCAGTATCAGACCCCCTATTATTTGAGGTCTGTGCCCTGTCCTGTTTGTATTGGAAGATACGATCAGGGACCAAGTTCCACCCCAAACTTTTGTAGAACTGCAATCTGGATGTCCTAAAACGGTTTTCCATGGTGGTCGTCACTTGTGTCACAAAACCAAGTTGTCTCATGAGAATTATCTATCTAATCTTGTCAGGCAGTTCCCAGGACTTCATATGCTTACCTTAAAAAAAAAAAAAAAAAAAAGAAAAAGAAAAAAGGTAAAAAGTCTCACATGCCTATTGAGCAAGTGAACAGCACTATAGCTATTGTTAGTGATGATCTTGGGTGATATAATCCACTTTGCATATTTTAGTCATCGTGTGAATGTTTGCAGATTCCTGAATAACGAAATGTCTGCTGTATTCAGCATTAAAAATAATTTAGTGAAATATCTTGATTGTATCAAAAAATGTTAACCGAATACAGGATGTGATGCCGACTGTTTATGTCAGCTACAGGAAAAATAAATAAATAAATAAAAAGAGGAATTGAAGCTGTGGGAAAGCTGCATGCTGAAGGTAGAAGAACATTCTCCTAATCCAAACCAGCTGTCCTTGCTGGAACGCATGGGAATTTAATAGCACTCGCTCTGTCTCTCCATCTCTCTCTCTCACGATGTGTTTACTGACTAGCTTGTAGGCATTGTATCAAAGCAATGACACAGCTATTTTCTAGCTACAAAACTATCTAATACAAGAGGGAAATAATCAAAAGTCACCTTGAAATAAAATATATGGAACGACTAACTACAGATTTCTCCAAGACTGTTGAATGGCAGGGAGCCACAATTAAGTAATTACTTAAGCACAGCAAGTTCCAGTTCACTCTTACTGCTTTAGAGTGGCTGCTATCTCAACCGGGATCACGCCGCGAATCACAAGTGCCAGGGTGACAGAAACACAACGTTCCAGCACCTGAAGACAAATAGCCTGGGCGTCACACGCCAAACTCTTCAGATCTTTCACGCCCCCCACCCCCCACTCCCCTTCACATTTTTCTTTAGGGACTGACGAATTATAAATCCTCGACTTCACAAAGGAAACTGCAGCTTTACTCTGAATTTCCTGAAGTAATAGATCAAGAAAACACAGAGAAATACAAGGAAAGAAACAACATTTTTACATTTTGTGTACATAAATATACTATGGAAAAAAATATGCAGAGGGGAGAGTATTCAGATTTTTCTTAGGTTCTTAAAATGGTTAGTCATGTATGTCCCTATTTATTTGGAACATTTACTTTCTGATTTTTGCTTTAGTCCTGTAAGGTTTAGGAACATCATGGACTTTGGATTCAGGAGAACTGAACTCACACCCAAATTCAAACTCTTTCTAGTCATGTGACTTGCAATAAGTCACTTAACATTTTGAACTTGAGTTTTCTCACTTGTCAGAGGGGAAAATGATCATCTGCCTTAGTCACTGCAGCACTCACGGAGATCAGTGACTTATGTGCACTGTTGGAACATAGTAGGTCCTCAAGGAAAATCAGTTTGTATCTCTTCGACACTTGGTTTCCTGTTTGTCTAGGGTTTGCCATTTCTCATTTGGGCAGGAGATAGTCCAAAGGTAGTCTGAGAGCACCCAATTTCATTTTGTGCCTAAGGAAACGACGAGACAATAAAAAGGATAAACATCCTGATTTAAAAATGCTCACCTAGTCACTACAGTGGTGCTTGGCATGAAAATTATGGATACAAAAGGCCCTGACCCCCTCAGTACCGTCCAACATGAGATATTATAAATGCAGAATGCCCACAGACAATCCAGTGCTGTGAATCATGCAGATCTGAATTGAGTGGTTAGAGTATCTTAATTTCACGAGTTTAATAAAAATGTGTGAAGACAGCACTAGGGTTCCCTTGGGACCTTATAGGGAAATGTGCAAATGAGGGATTCTGATGTTTCATTAGTTTCATTGTAAATCTGCCTCTGACTATGGGATGTGGGGAATCAGTGCCTTATTATTATTATTATTATTATTATTATTACTACTACTACTACTATGATGGTTATTATATAGACACTACAATCTTAAAATGAATTCGTAACTTCTCCAAACCCATCCCATTTCCCTCATTTCTTTCCTACCTGCTCTACTTGAACTGGCATGTAAACTTGTTTTCTCTGAGTAAGCAATGGGAATGTTGACTTATTTGAACGGGTGTGTGTGCGTATGCTGCCTGAAAAAAAAGTGCTGGTATGCTATGCGGGTGCATACCAGTGCTGTATACAAGTACGAGAGATGTTTTTTCTGTTCAAGTAGATTCCTATCTAATTGGGTAGAGAGGGCTAACATATGAAACAGCAGCAACAAACTGAAATAAATAAAAAGAAGCGTATCATTCATTACAAACATTTTAAAAATCGGCTAAGTGCTACAAGACTTCAGATAAAAGGGACGTCAGTAAAGGCTGACATTGTTGTAAAGGTTACGAAGAGAAAGGAACTGGAAAGTGACAAGTTGGGTTAAGGGGATCATGCTACATTTGTTGGAGAACAGAAGCAACCTCTAGAGAAAGGAAGCCGGTGCTTTGGCGGAACAGTAAAGAAACAAGAATGACTGAAGTAAGTGGAGCTAGGTAAACCCAGCATCTTCACAAGCAGGTAGAAGCGTTTGGGTTTTCTGTGCCTGGAATTACATGACATTGAAGGCTTTTGAGTAAAAACAGTGACAAAATGAAGATGGGGTGGCCTGAGTGACGCTGGAGTCACAGGCAGAAACTTACAAGACGTCAGCTTTATCTAGGTGAGGATAAAGGCAGTCTGTGCCATGGTGGTGCGTGTGGGACTAGAAAGGAAGGGGCGGATACAAGGACACACAGAAAGTAGAATCGATAGGATTAGGTGACTGACTCCTTGTAAGGGATGAAGGGGAAGGGAGGCAACCGGTAGAAGGGGAACAGACTCTGAACAATAGAGAATGAGGTTAACCTTGGGACTGATTTGAATCTGATGTTACAAGACCTCCAACATTTAACATTTATTGGACATGTCCTGTAAACAGCTGAAGATACAGGATCAGAATTTAAAGGTGTGGCTAGGACAGATAGGGAGGGAGGTAGGGAGGGATGGGGAGAGACAGAGAGACAGAAAGAGAGAGAGATAGAGAGAGAAAGGAGACTGATCATAGATGAATACAAGTAGAACTCTCATATCATTTGAACTTTGGGAACTATCAACATTGAAGCAAGAATATAATCTAGAAATACTTTATGAAAAAGCCACACAAGTGAGTATAAGGCAGAGGTTACTGATTCGAACAGCTTCTGAGTATTTTGATTGATTTAGAAAGACTATGAGGTGGGCATGTTGCATCTACTCCCCGAAATCTAGTTTTCCTTTTAGTTGGTCCTGCACAAAACGTACTTGTGCATTTTCATATATGATATTCACTTATGCATTTCTGCACTGGCAGTATGTGTGTGTTCATTTGGTCTAAATCACTCCACAAATGTTTGTGTGTCAGGCACTGTTTGAAGCACTAGGAATTCCTAGGTGTACAATACTAAGTTCTGGGCCTCAAGGAGAAGCTTCGATTCTAGAGGGAGAGACAGACAATAAACAAGCATATATAACATTCTAGGATAAATGGATGGCAACTGGTTGATAGGAGAATTTGATTTTAATAAAGTGATCCAGAAAGTCCTTTCAGTAGAGGTAATATTTTAGTGAACACCTGCATGAGTGAAGGAGAAAGCCAAGTGACTATCTAAGAAAAGAGTTTTTCAGAATGAGTGAACAGCAATTGCCATGGAACAGCAAAGAGGCCAAAGAGCATGGAGTGGAGTGACTTGGGGAAGGAATATAAGGTAAAGAAGGAGAGGCAGGCAGGTCCGGGTCAGGCAAGGATTTCTTGACCATAGAAGGGATTTTATTCTGAATGTGAGGGAAAGATACTGGAGGGCCTTCGGGTGAGGAGTGACAGGACATGATTTATGTCTAAAAATAGCACTCTGGTTGCCACATTGGAAAGAAATTATAGGAGGGGGCAAGGGTAGGAGTAGGGAGGGCAGTTAAGAGACAGTTAAGGATACAGGTTCAAGGTGATGGTAGCCTGGTCCAGGGTGGTAGCAGTGAGAGTGGTGCCAAGTGGCTGGATTCTCCACATATTTTGCAGGGAGAGCTGACATGATTGGCTGATGGAAGGAAGGTGGGGTGTGAAAGAAGAGAGGAGTCAAACATGACTGCCATGAACTGATATGAAAAAGACAAGTCATATGGGAAAGTGAAGAAGCTCAATTTTGGACGTATCAAGTGATTTTTGGCAAGTTACTTAACATCCCTGGACATGTTTCCTCATTTGTAAGACAAGGCTCATAACAGAATCTACTTCATCGCGTCAGGCAAGCATTAAACAACAATGCAAGGAAAACTGATCAGAGGCTAGCACTTCATGTTAGGAGTCCAGTTAAAATTAGGTATCAAGAAGTTGAGGAAAAACTTCAATCTTTTAATCTATGACAAAGGAGGCAAGATTATCCCACGGGAAAAAGATAGTCTCTTCAGCCAATGGCGTTGGGAAAACTGGATGGCTACATGCAAAAGAATGAAACTGGACCACTTTCTTACACTGTACATAAAAATAAACTCAAAAGGGGGTGCCTGGGTGGCTCAGTTGATTAAGTGTCCGACTTTGGCTCAGGTCATGATCTCACAGTTCATGGGTTCGAGCCCTGCATCGGGCTCTGTGCTGACAGCTCAGAGCCTGAAGCCTGCTTCAGATTCTGTGTCTCCCTCTCTCTCTGCTCCTCCCCCGTTCATGCTCTGTCTCTCTCTCTCCTTCAAAAATACATAAAAACACTAAAATACAATCAAATAAAATAAACCCAAATGGATTAAGGACCTAAATGTGAGACCTGAAACCATAAAAATTCTAGAAGAATGAAGAGACAATAGTTTCTCTGACACTGGCTGTGGCAACGTTTTTCTAGATATGTCTCCTGAGGCTAGGTGAACAAAAGCAAAATTACACTATTAGGATACATCAAAATAAAAAGCTTCTGCATAGTAATCAATAAACAAAAAGACAATCTACTGAATGGGAGAAGATATTTGCAAATTATATGTTTGATAAGGGGTTAGTATCCAAAATATATTAAGAACTTATGCAACCCAACACCAAAAAAACCCCAAAACAATCCAACTAAAAAATGGGCAGAAGACATGATCAGATATTTCTCCAAAGAATACATGCAGATGGCTAACAGACACATGAAAAGATGCTCAACATCACTCATGATCAGGGAAATACAAATCAAAACCACAATGAGATACCAACTCACACCTGTCAGAATGGCTAAAATAAAAAACACAAGAAACTAGTGGTGGGGAGGATGTGGAGAAAAGGAACCCCTCATGCACTGCCTGGGAATGCAAACTGGGGCAGCCATTGTGGAAAACAGTATAGGGGTTCCTCAATAAAAATAGAATGACTATATGATATAGTAATTCTACCCAAAGAATATGAAAACACTAATTTGAAAGCACATATGCACCCCTATGTATATTGCAGCATTATTTACAATAGCTAAAATATGTTAGCAACCTAAGTGTCCATCCAAAGATGAATGGATATGAAGATGTGGCATATAAATATATATACGTTTATGTGTGTGTGTGTGTATATATATATATATATATATATAATGTATATATATGTATGCATATATATGTGTGTGTGTATATACATATACATATATATATATATATTGCAATATTACTCATCCATAAAAAAGAATGAAACCTTGCCATTTGTAACAACATGGAAGGATCCAGAGAGTATAATGCAAAGTGAAATAAGTCAGTTAGCGAAATACAAATACCATATGATCTCACTCATATGTGGAATTTAAAAAACAAATGAGCAAAGAAAAAAAACAAAACAACAGACTCTGTAGAGAACAAATTGGCGGTTTATCAGAGGGGAGGTGGGTGGGGGGATGGGTGAATTAGGAGATGGGCATTAAGAGTACACTTATTATGATGATCACTGAGTAATACATAGAATTGTCAAATCACTATACTTTACACCTGAAACTAATATATCACTGTATGTTAATTACACTGGAATTATACTATATATACAACTAATTAATTAATTAATTAAATTAAACAAACCCTTCAACCTCACATTATTTCTGAGTCTGAAGAAAAAGGGGGCTTAAAAACTCTTGCTACAAGTTTTTCTCTGTCTCCTCTTGGGTGCTACTTCCTTGGAAGAGAATGTTCATTCTAAATGTCAATCACGTCAGGTGTGCTAAAAATATTAATAATGCCGACAGTGATTGTGACTGAATAAGTAAATGAGGTACAGAAGTGATGGTCATCAGAGAGAAGTTCAAACTGAAATTAGGAGACTACAGAGAAGGGAAAGTGGTTTATATTTTGAAGAAAAGAAGAGAAAGAATTTAAAGAATTACTTGAGGGGAATATATTCCATGAGAAATGATAAAAGGCATTAAAATTAGGAGGATAATCATATGATGATGAAAATCAACACACGTTTTACAAAGTATGGCTTATGACCTTTTGGACATGAAATGACTTGTGGTCACCTTAGTAAAACGAGAAGAGATTATTTAACTGAAGAAACTAAACTCACCAAAATTGCCAGGCAACTGTAAGGGGCTGATTATATCCCCAGTTTTAAGATGACAAACCTTCCCAACACAATCTAGTGTGTTGCTCCCAACTTATCCATATGGTGACAGGAAAGACTGCTAGCTGGATGGATGAACACAAGTGCAGAGGTCTCCATGTCCGTGTTCCGTAGTTTATTCAAAACTGAATAAGTATCATTAGTTAAATATCTTTCTGGGAAAATGTTTACGTGGAGACATGGGTTTTTAACATGCACATAATTTTAAAACATGATGCTTTTCTCATAAAAGACATTTAAAAAATAAAGTGTCATTATTTACTCCTTTGATAGAGTAGAATTAAAAAAGACAATCTACGCTTATAGATTAATTTTTGCAAATTAATACTTCCTCCACTTGAAGATAATTGTTTGAGGACAGAGTCATTTTTCAATGACATACAAATAGTTGGTCCCCTATGCCAGATTTTCATACTTAGTTCCAGAAAACCCTTGGTCTTCCTGGAAGCCTTCAAGGGATTTGTGTGTGGAGGGAGGAGGTATCCTGTAGATATTCTTCTGTTTATTTTTAAAAAATTTTTAATGTTTATTTATTTTTGACAGAGAGAGAGAGAGACAAAGCATGAGCAGGGGAGGGGCAAAGAGAGAGGGAGACACAGAATCCGAAGCAGGCTCCAGACTCTGAGCTGTCAGCACAGAGCCCGACATGGGGCTTGAACCCACAGACCGCGAGACCATGACCTAAGCCAAAGTCAGACACTCAATCGACTGAGCCACCCAGGCGCCCCTCTAAGTGTTTCTTAATAGAGGTCATTGGGAGGATGTTTATCCCTGAATCAGATTATTTTCACTTCCTCTAATTCTTAGATAGACTTTCTTTCCATTTTCTATTCTAATCACCTACCTTGGCTGCATTTGTACCCAAATACAGGCTCAGAATGGCAAAAATGAACTTAGTTTATTATCACCTTTAAAAAAACGTTAAATTCCAGAATAGGTAACATGCAGTGTTATATTAGTTTCAGGCGTGCAATGTAGTGATTCAGCATTTCCATATACATCACCCTTTGCTCACCATGAAAAATACACTCCTTAATCCCCACCGCCTATTTCACCCACCCTCCTACCCACACTTCCCCTCTGTTCACCATCAAGTCTGTCCTCTGTAATTAAGAGTGTGTTCCTTGGTTTGTCTCTCTCTCTCTTTCCTTGTTTGGTTTCTTAAATTCCACATCTGAGTGAAATCATGGGGTATTTGTCTTTCTCTGATTTATTTCACATAGCATCTTACTCTAGTGCCATCCATATTGTTGTAAATGGCAAGATTTCATTCATTTTTATAGATGAATAATATTTCATTGTGTGTATATATATTCCACATGTTCTTTATTATCACCTTTAAACAGGTACTTAATTGCATTTTAGCTGACCTACACGAAAAAACACACTAAAATGAAACATTATTTATAACCTTCATTCCAAACCTTACTCATCTAGTCTTTGCTTAATTCTATTAAAATGTAAAAATTCTTCATGATACAATTATATATATGATATACATACATAAGCTTATTATCTGTATACAAATATATGTATACATATATATGTATGTATATATGCATATATTTTTTCACATATATATAAAATTGACTCTTACTATATTACCTATACCATTTACATTTTTATGTTTTTCAAAGTAAATATTCTATGACTTTTATAGCATTTGATAAATTCTCTTCTGTATTGGGTATTATGTATCATTGGTGGGTGCGTAAAACGTGTTGAACAATTTGGCGATGTAAGATGTGCATATGTTAGAATATGAAGTTCTCTCCTTAGATGAATTACTCTTCCATACAGAAACTTCTACACATATGTACATGGAGGTATGAGCAATAGTACCACTAATAACAGATGCCTGCAATAGCATATAACTGGAAACAATCTAAATGCCTCTCAAGAGGATAACAGATATATAGATCATGACATATTTGCATACCAGCAAGTAAGAATAAATGATCTTTATGTTTTAGCATGAATAAATGTCAAAAATATCATTTTGAGCAAAGTTAGTTGCAGAAGGATACTGCAGTATGGTACCACTTCAGACTTTAAATGTGCAAAAAAATAATTAATAATGCCTTAGGTTACTTAAATATGTAATAAGAACATGCAATAAGAGAATGATTCAACACTAAGTTCAGGATTGGAGAATTGCAGGGGGAGTTGGGAGGATGAAGGAGGGAAATATGATCCAGGAGGGGCACACAGTAATTTTACATTTTCTATTTTAAAATAGTAACTTTAATTTTTTTTCTTACTTAAATTAAGTGGTTGATACATGGGTTTCTTGTATGTCTAAAATATTTAATAAAGGTAATATTGCTACTAGTTAATTGATAACATATCTAAAGATAGTTTTAGAGAAAAGGTTTTTAGAAAGCAAAGATACCAATTTCAAATGTTATCCAAACTGTATCGAATCAAAAAACAATGAGTATGTTATGAAAACAGCAACTTAAGTCACATGAGATACCGGGATCAGATTTCCCAGGGTTTGGGTGCATGGACCATTAGCTATAGCAACATCACCTTTGTTTTACAAAAGCAATTAGTACATGCTTCAGTTTTCAAAGTGAGCAATGATTACCTACTCTTAAAAAGTTATTAAAAGCACTTGGCTTTTGACCTTAGAACTCCATTGGTACATGGTACTGGGGTCAGCTTTTTGCTATCCTAATAAAAGTTGTCAAACACCATTTTCTTAGACTCCATATAAAAACAGAGACATTGCATAAGTTATTGTGATTTGAAAACATGCACTTTTATGTAGAGAGCTTAAGTAATGGTCTTTTAGTAATCAGTTAAAATATTTTAAGTCAGAATAGGGAGAAAAATATGGAACAAGGAAAAGAAAGCTTACATACAAGGAGAAATTATGCATTGTGAGCTGATTAAACTCAGTATCTCACTTAAGTACAAGATAAGTAAAGAAAAAGAGCAGATAATCACAAAGAAGTTTGAGAGTTGGGGTATGTGTGGGCCGGTGGTAGGGATTAATCACATAAGGCCATGAGGGTTCACTCAGGGAATCTTTACACAGCAAAATAGGAGTTGTGCTCAGGGTCACAGAAATAAAAACATTTTCTGTGAACTGGCCTCACAAGAATGGGAGCTTGGAATGTGTGTGGTGGTGACTGAGGAGGTGGGTGTGTGGCTTAGATTCAATTGTCCTGTCTCCAAGAGGGCAGCATCAGCAAGCAGTGGTTTGCCCTCACCTCCCTGTTAATGCCCTTCCCAGACCACGTGTTCTTTTTTCCTTTCATTCTTTCTTTTTTTAAAAATTAAACTTTTATTTCCCCCTTTCCCCAGACTCTTAAGTTTCGTTCTGATGTGCTGGCTAATCCTT
Source organism: Prionailurus bengalensis (assembly GCF_016509475.1). Taxonomy (NCBI): domain Eukaryota; kingdom Metazoa; phylum Chordata; class Mammalia; order Carnivora; family Felidae; genus Prionailurus; species Prionailurus bengalensis. The sequence continues at coordinate 25,335,611 of NC_057344.1, read as the reverse complement.
GGGGTATGTACAGAGGGCCTGGTCACGGACTGTTGTTATTATCTTAAGTGGTGCAAAGGGCATCTATTACAATAGATTTTCAGGCACTATTTTGAAATAATTTTTCTGAAGTTTACCCTCTGTGTTTATCTTTGGTTGTGCAATGATTATGCTGCGCCAGAGAGCTTTGGTTGGAAACACAGTCTTGGGTTCTAAATAATCAATGCATCAAAAAAAAAAAAAAAACCCAAAACTGAAGGAATAGAGGAAATGTTTCTCTATCTTTCTTTTGTACCCTACCAAAAAAAGAAAGAAAAAAGAATGAAAACAAATAAGCTTAAAATTATGCAAACTCATGCATATAAATTGCAATTGGTTACTGAATGTACATTTCATAAATTTATAATATCTAAGTGTAAACTTCCCAGTCTTATTTTCCCAATATTGTTGTATGTTCTACCTGTATACAGAGGCAAGAGTGAGGCAAACACTTTGGGTTGTCTTGTCATCCGTCTATATTCTCCAACCTGGTGGTCTTCACTGCGGGCATGTTTTGTTGGTATTTGGTTGGGTGTGGTCTGCAGCCCCAGCATAAAGGAAGGGCCTCAGTTTCCCCCTGTGATTCAGTGTCACGGTACTTTACTCTGGTGCATTCTGGCTCTTAAAAAAGCCCTCTGCATAGATTCAATACAACTAATAACTCTTAGAACATGATAATCAACCCATGTAAAATAAAACTCGAGAAGATCTGATATTACACACATCCCCACATTGCTGTGGGTTTGGCCCCATCATCTCTCTTCCCCGTCCCCACTGGTTTGTCATCTCATCTGTCCATCCACAAGCTACGCATGAGTCAACATGCATGTGCTAATTTCATTTGGCTGGAATTCCCTAAATGAAATTCTAGCTTCTTTTAAAGCACAAAGGAAAGATGTTTCTACCACACTCGGCAATTACATGTTCAAACTTGTTTTCATCAGTGAAAAATTATAGTCCAAAGACTGTCTTATCAGAGTTGAAAAACAATATGTTTGATGACATCCTTTTCAACCTGAGATGGGCTTCATTTAAAAAAAAAGTTTTATTTTAAATACAGCATATTGTAAGGTAGATTAGGAATGCTCTTACTCATCTAGTTTAGTTTTTTTTTTTCTGCCAGATGTTTATGTTGGTGAGAAACCAATAACACTGTCTAGACCTCTAGCGTATAGTAATCAAGCATGAATAGAAAACGTTCAGAGGTCACACTTCAATCTGGACCTACAACATCCTGCTATTCAAAACCAGATTAGAGATGATGGATCATGATAAACAGAACCACACTGAATGCTGAGTCAGTGATTTGAGAGTGGTCTGCAAAAAGCTAACTATGTCACAAAAAATCTGCAAGATAAAACAAAGTCTAGACATCATTAAATGTGCTGAGCTCCTACCTCCACCCCAAGTCGTCAACAACCACATGCTACCTTGTGACTTTCACATCAGCATCCTGTAAATCAGGAATCCTCAATCTTTTATGGAGGAGTTCCTTGAAGTTATGGCTTCCTGAGGCATGTGCGTGTGTGTGTGTGTGTGTGCACTTGCATGTGTTTGAAATTGCCTACATGTGCTCCTGTCAATAAATGCCTGAAAAAAGACAGAGAGAGAAAAGTGATATATGGCATCAGAATGTTCAGAGATCCCCAAGCAAGATTTTACCAAGCAGTAATATGCCATGTTTTTTCACTAGGTCTTGGTGGTTTTGTCTAGAAGTCATTAATTTGTTTTTTATTGAGAGTGTTTCAGTTTTTGACTGAAATAATTTACTGATTAGAAAGTCCTGCTATGGAGGATCAAATTCAACATGAAGATATTTTTACTGTCAAATAATCAGGAGTCAGGGTCTGAATCCTGGCAAATCACAAAAATGCCTTCTTTGCGCTCTCTGCTTCTTGGCTGCCACTCACGAGTCTTTATGGAACTTTAGATCTGGAACACATTTGAGTTAATGCTAAATGCAAGATGTAGGTCAATGACTGTTTCTAAGAGGGCAAACCTTACTGCTTCCTAAGGTAAAGTGGAGTAACATCATAGTGGAGTACTTTATGTTTTGTTTGGTTTTTTAAAGTTTTATTCAGTGGAGGGAGCAACTTGGTGAGTCAGTCCAGCTAGTAGTGTATGAATTTCTTCAAACACTGAGGGACATCCAAAAAACTTACCTGGCTGAAAGTACCAATGTTACTCTGCAAAACAACTTCAACCTGAAATGCCCATATTTACCTTCACACCACCCTCCTGGCATGTGCATGCACACACGCATCACTACTAACACATCCTCATAGTGGCATAGAGACTCTTTTCTGCAATGATTCAAATGCTTCCATTGCCGTGAGCAATAGCGAAAAAGTGATAGCCATGACTTTTTAATTCTTTTCATGTTTATTTTTGAGAGAGAACGCACACACACGTGCATGCATGCACAAGCAGTGAAGGGGCCCACAGAGAGAAGGACAGAGGATCCCAAGCAGGCTCTGCACTGACAGCAACGAACCCTATATGGGGCTCGAACACATGAGCCGAGAGATCATGACCTGAGCTGAAGTCGGATGATCAACTGACTGAGACACCCAGGCGTCCAGATAATTATGACTTTAAAAGGTAGTTGTGTCAAGGAAATTTTAATGTAAAAATAATGTTCACTCGAGTGCAAATGAGCATGAGTCTGACACCGTACAGAAAAGCAAGTGGTGATAAAACAGTGTGGATATCCTATTGTTATAATACATTTGGACCAGAGGTGAATTGATGCTGCAGAGAGGAGACAGGGAGAGAGGGAGGGAAGGGAAGTACTGATTGGTCAGCAAATACCTTATGGTACCTGTCGAGTCAGGCCTTAGAATCTTGTTTTCTCTGTAGGTCACTTTTTCCTGCCAAATAGGCTCTAGACTACTGAAATTCAGACACAGTTATTACCTTTGCGTCTTTTCTACCTCCTAGCATTCTGTCTATCACATAGTCAGGGCACAACCAATATTAGCTAATTTGTAGTTTAATAAAAGATTATTCCCATCCAGTACAAAACCCCTCTTTGTTACTCTTTGCATCAGTGGATGGATGTTTTGTCTGCCTTCTTGACTGTTCAGTGTCTGAGCCATGTCCTATACTTTCTCTTTCTCTAAGCCTCTTATTTGAAAGTGAAACATTCATTCTTAAAAACTTTCCTGCTTTCTTTCATCCTTCAGCCTCTCTACTGGTCACACTAAGAAACTGAAATTAACTAGATTCTTTGGAATTACTAGTAAAATCACCCCTAAGAGAAAATGAGGCCACGATACATGAACATATTGTCAGTATTCAAAATATGCTTTAATTACAAATGTGAAAGCTAATAAAAGCAGTATTCATGTAAATTCTTATATTCTTTGGTAATTTTCTCATGGATTTCATTAATAACTCACTGAATAGGTGATCATTAATTTTCAAACTACTCAAAAGCACTCTAGGATGTCACTGATCCAAAATGGACTAGAATTTTTAAAGATCATCTTGTATATGGAGCTTCGCTATAATTATCTATTTAATCATTGAATTCTATTTCCTTAACTATTTTTATTGCTTAGCTAACATAATTTTGGTTACTGGTAACATTTAATAATATAATAATTGTATTACATTTTTAATACAACTCACCCATCATTATTTGTCTTTTCCTTTAAAAATGCAATATGGATATCTCAACTTATGATGGAAATTCATCAAATTATGATGGAAAAAAGAAGATGTCCTGGTTTCCAGTTCAACTCCCTAAGAAATTCTGTGGAATCACAAAAGACTTGCAACAGTCAATTTCAGTTCTACAGCCCACGTATTTTGAAATCTGAGAGTGATCTCCGCCATCAATTGAGATATTTAAAGTACAACTTCCAATTTTCATTCTGATTTCTGAATCACAAGAGCACCCTATTTTAGCCAGTGACATATTTTATACTTTAGGATACTTAAACTTTGGAAAACATCAGCATATCGTCTTCAAAAAATGATTAAAGTTATCGCTCCATGACATTTTGGAAGTACAATCTTTGTACTCATGTCCCGTCCCTCCCACTCATGCTTCCCCTCTCTATCTTCAGCATTTTGTAAAACGCAGTTTGTACTCTGAAAACAATAAATCCATCGAGCAGATTTTTAAAAGCTGCATATGCTTTTTCTGATACTGTCCCTTACCACTGTGTCTTCCCTCATCTCCCTGAGAATCAGTGGTTTAAAGAACAAATCAGTGATGAATTTTAGACAGCCCTCAGTGTTTAAGAGACACTGTTTATTCTTTCTCACTACAGTGGAGTTCACTTTCCCATGTAGGGCCCCTCTCGAGTTCAAAGGTAGAATTCAGGTGTCATATTCATGGCTGGCAGGCAACAGTGCATCTGTCCTATTGTCAACCATTACCTCGCACAGTGTTTTGCATACAATGGGCTCTCAATAAATATATGTGAGATTAATTGGTAATGACTGATAGATTTGGGTGTTTCTGAGTTCTGTGCATATATACTCACTAATAGATTTTTAAGGTAATGCCAAGAAAATACTTAAATGGGAATAAAAACAGTAGTATATACCTCTCTGGATTATTTTCAAGATTAAGTAAGACAATGCCTTTAGAGCTCTCAGCCTAGGTGGTTGTTCACAAGCAACAGGGCAAGAGCACAGGAGGATCAATGCCAACTCCTCTCATCATCATACACAAATAATTCCAGCATGTGCTTCCTGGATGCCATATCATCTTTGTTCAAGAATGACAGGTTACAGAAGACACACAGATGGCCAAAAGGTACATGAAAAGATGCTCGACGTCACTAATCATCAGGGAAATGCAAATCAAAACCACAATGAGGTATCACCTCACACCTGTTAGAATGGCTGGTCTCAAAAAGAGAAGAAATAACAAGTGTTAGTTAGGATGTGGAGAAAAGGGAACCTTCCTGCATTGTTGGTGGGATGTAAATTGGTGCAGTCACTGTAGAATACAATATGGAGGTTCCTCAAAAAATTAAAAATAGAAATATCATATGATCCCTTAATTCCACAACAGGGTGTTTACCCAAAGAAAATGAAAACACTAATTTGAAAAGACATGCACTCTTAGGTTTACTACAACATTATTTACAAAAGCCAAGATATAGAAGCAATCCACGTGTCCATCCATACATGAATGGATAAAGAAAATGTGGTGTGTATATATATATATATATATATATATATATACACACACACACACACACACACACACACACAATATATGGTGTGTATATATATGTGGTGTGTGTATATATATACACATACACATATATTATACATATATACATACATATACATATATATATATAAATGTGTATATTCATATATATATATAATGGAATATTACTCAGTCATAAAAAAGGATAAGATCTTGCCTTTTAAAACAATATGGATGAATCTAGGGTATAATGCTAAGTGAAATAAGTCAGAGAAAGACAGATACCATATGATTTCTCTTATACGTAGAATCAAAAAAAAAAACGCAGGACAAATTAAAAAACAAAAAATAGAAACAGACTCATAAATACAGAGGCCAGTTTGATGGCTGCCAGATGGCTGGAGGCAGGGTGATGAGCAGAATGTGTGAAGGGGAGTGGGAGATACAGGCTTCCAGTTACAGAATGAATAAGTCATGGGGAGAAAAGGTACAGCATAGGGAATATAGCCAGTGGTATTGTAATAGTGTTGTATGGTGACAGAGGGTAGCTACACTTGTGGGGAGCACAGCCTAACAAAAAGAGTTGTTGAATCACTATGTTGTACACCTACAACTAATGTAACATTGTGTGCAACTAGGCTTCAATAAAAAAAAAGAATAACTATTAAAAGCAAGTGACTATAATCAGAGACTGAAAAACGTATACAATGACAAGTTTAACTTCAAACTATACCTTAATAATTCCTCTGGAATAGAGAGAGCTTCCAGTAGAATGTTCTTTTAAATAAAGTTTTGGTTTTATGATATAGCTTCAGATCCTTAAGCATACCTGTAACTAAATAATATATCCCTTCTACCATGCCTTTGACTTTGGGCACATTTTGTTATTATAGTTATAAGGACCTTTGGCAAAATACTCAGACAGCTTATACATACTATTTTAAATGAAGAAAGTTGCAGAAGTTTTGCTCCAGGAAGGGAGGTGGCCCAAATATCCCTTTCAAGTGGCAGCCTTGACATTTAGCATACTTTTTCCCATTCCACAGCTGCGCCACGTGCTTGAAACCCCAGCCTGCTCGTGCTGGTGCTCTATTCCATGTTTGGCTCCATCTATATAGCAATTTTCAAAGCAGGTTCCAACTCGCTTGGGAAGACTTTCAGATATTGTATATGTTGCCCGACAAAGCCATGCAAGGAGTGATTTCTTCATCAGTGTGCAAAAACAATTATTCTCAAGTCATTCCGTTTTGCAATTCAGCAAGATCTGCACAGAAGTCATCTTCGTTAGATTTTTCGTTTTTGTTTTTGTTTTTTTCTTCCAGAGGTAAGGAAATAAAGTCCATTTGCCATTGACATTTTACCTTTTATTTTATATTTTTGGACTGGTTGAACTATTTTTGCCCAAAAGGCTTAGACAAATTATAGTGATGTCATGCTAGCAGGCTGAAACTTCAAAGGACATAGGGCATGGGGAAAAGGGAAGTTGGGTTATAACAACCAAACTGATAGAGTTTCACTCTGGCTTCGCTATATGCCAGTGACTCTTCTAAGCACTCTACACAGTGGCTCATTTAATCTTTGAAACAATTTTATGACATAAGTACTATGACCATCCTCTTTATATTGGTAAGAAACAGACTGACTTGCCCAAAGCTATCCAGTGGAAGAGCCAGGATTCAAACCCAGAAGTCTGATGTCAGAGCAAGCTCTCTGAGCCAATATATTAGGTTTTCTCTCATCAGAGCCAACCTTGACATCAACATGCTCCTCTTTTATTGGAATAGTAATATCTAATTTAATAGATACATACTGCATCTACCCTCCAGAAATGTGACGGGGTCTCATGAAGCACCATTAATGGTTGTCTCTCCAACCCTTTAAAATGTTAACATAGCGTTGCATGCATCCAGGGAAGTCTTTGTTTACTAGAGGAACCTGCATATTTTGAAGCATACATCACTCTTGGTTAAAAGGCATTAAATATGCCCTTACTTGTTTTCCTCTGTGAACCAATGAGCAGAAGACAGTTCACAGGAGTCAGTGTTTGTGGTTTCCCATCATGGGAAATGGGCCAGAATTCCTGATGCCCCATTGAATTGGGAGCCAATGTATTACAGAGCACGTCAGACATTCATTTTGCTAGTGAATTGGAGACCTAGTCAGGTGAAATGTAAAACTCTATTTCACAAAAGATAGAAGATACTGAACAGTCAACAGAATCCCCCAGGGGATCCAACCTCATGTTGAATTTATTCTATGTCCATTGAACCTCACTTGGATTGAGATTTTCCTAAATTTTCCTGGGGAAAAGGGGGGGACAGAGGATCTGAAGCAGGCTCTGCACTGACAGCAGAGTCCGATGCTAGGCTCGAACCCACAAACCATGAGGTCGTGCGTGACCAGAGCCAAAGTCGGACGCTCAACTGACTGAGCCACCCAGGTGCCCTATATTGAATACTTTTTAAAACAGTCAGTGTGATTTACGCTATGTGAGCTGTTCTTACCTTATTAGATTCCGTGAAATAAAGGCTAATTTGTTTAATTTCTTTTTGGTTTATTTCTCCATTCCACTTTGCAAACCGATGAAGTTACGTGCATGTATGTCATCTGGGTTTTTCTTTCTTTTAGCTTCCCTATCTCTTTCTAGTCTGAATATTAGTGTCTTTTATTTTTCCTTAGAGGCAGTCTTATTGGCACATCAGCCCAAACTTGTTTGCGGAGTTTGTCGAATATACATCAAGGAATTCCAGCCATCTCATGTATGAGAGCCCAGCATTTCAGTCTAGGAGAATTTTTGACTGGAAGTACTTGGAAGCTGAAGTGAGGATATGGTAGGGATTCTTAATTCAGGGTCTAAGGGTAGAAGAGGATGTCCATTAACTTGGATGAGGAAAATTTTCATTTTTATTTTCACAAAACCGTAACTGGAATTTGGCATTTCTTCCAATTATGAATGTTGACCAACTGTCACCTCCCCCTGCCTCGCACACAATGTCATTAGCTGTCCCTGTGACGTTGTCCCCAATAGAAACCAGACTTTTCCATATCACATTACAGTTGGTGCAGCTATCACAAAATATCATTTACACTCACTCCTACCCTAGAGTTTTGGGAGTTATCACACTCACCCCAGATCACACACGATTGTGGTTTTGTGCAATCAACTTCCACAGATGTTCGCACGACATCGTTGCTGGCCCCATTCAGCCACCAAACAGTAAAGTTAAAAGTTTGCACATTGCCCACCCAGATATGGATTTTGCTCCCCAGTATTCTATCTATAATGTTTGGTGACAAGGAGATGAATCAGAGACTACTACATAGTTTAATGCTCTTTTTCTAACTAACGATAACAATCTGCACACTGGTATCTTTAAAAAACATTTAATTTATATTTACTTCCCTATATTTTAAACATCTTCATCTATGATACAATTCATTCATTTTCTATTACTACACAACAATTTTGTGTTTGGAATACCTTGATAACTATATATTACTATATTTACTGGCATCTTTAAAAAACATTTAATTTATATTTACTTCCCTATATTTTAAACATCTTCATCTATGATACAATTCATTCATTTTCTATTACTACACAACAATTTTGTGTTTGGAATACCTTGATAACTATATTTTACTATATATAACTATATTTTACTATATAAACTATATTTAACTATAAACTGTATAGTTATACCTTGATAACTATATTTTAACACATAATTCTACGTGTTTTATTTATACACCAAAAAATATCATTCTGAGGTGTGATCTGCAGGCTTCACCAGGATGCAAAAAAGACCCATTGGCACAAAAAAGACGAAGAAGCCCTATTTGAAAGGATTAAGGGGCAGCAGATCTTCAGGAATGAAATACACCACAAAGGCACGAAGTCTGGGTACCCAACGGGAGGGAGAAGGCAGTACAGGCGCCATGAGGACATGTTAGAGTTTATGACGGATGCACAATTCGTCCAGAGAAGGGCTATCTACTCTCGCCATCACCACTGTTAACCTCAAAGTTGTAATTCCCTGAAACGTAGACGCCATCCTCTGCTTTCAGGAAAGAGACTGTGTACCTGTGAGCTTGGTGGTAGAGAGAACAGGAGTAAGAGAAACCCTGTGGGTTGTGGCTGGGCAGAAAAAGGCAATTCCATGTGAAGGAGGATGCGATTAAGACAGTGTGTTCCAGGGGCGCCTGGGTGGCTCAGTCAGTTGAGCGGCCGACTTCGGCTCAGGTCATGATCTCGCGGCTGTGGGTTCGAGCCCCGCGTCAGGCTCTGTGCTGACAGCTCAGAGCCTGGAGCCTGTTTCGGATTCTGTGTCTCCCTCTCTCTGACCCTCCCCCGTTCATGCTCTGTCTCTCTCTGTCTCAAAAATAAATAAATGTTTAAAAAAAAAAAAAAGACAGTGTGTTCCATCACCCCTTACAGCTTGAAGGTCTTTTCCCAGCAACAATTCTGTATTTTGTTTACATAGGGACAGGGATCCTTAAAAATAACAGGCAGAATCCCTGTTTTATATATAAGGATTTTAAGGCAAGGAAACGTAAATGATGGTTTTCATACACAGGACATCATTTGGGAAAGTAGAACTAGGAACTGTTAAGTTATATCGAGTGTGTATATTTGTGTGTCAGAGAGACAGAGGGAGATACATGCACACAGAGATGGGGAGATACACACATGCACACACACACACAGAGGGAGACACACACACACACACACACGAGACAGAGAGATTGATTTATTGATTGACTGAGAGAGAAAATACCCAACGAGGAACCTTAAAACTTTTTCCCGTGGCCAAACACTTTAAATCTCTGGAAGAAACTGAAACCTCTGATTACTTTTTGAGAAACTTGATGAACCTAATCAAAGTAATGATCATCATGAAAATAACATTTCAGGTAGTATTAAAAGAAGCATTTTCTTCAGAGGCTTCGAAACCTTGTTTACATGACACTTCATTAATTTCACAACATAAAGTGAAGCAGGAGATCTGGACTTTCTACTTCCCTCCATTCCACAACAGAGGGCAAAGTGGTATGATACACAGTGGAGATTGTATCTGGTGTTTAGAGAAGTGACTTTTTGTGGATAATTGACAAGTATTATTTAGCCTTTGGTCAGTGGGAAGGTTGGGTGCAGAGGAGAAGTTTGAGGGGAACACGAGAAGTAAGTGCTCTTGAGGTTTGGATGTGCCCCAAATCAGTCTCCATCTGACAAACATTGATTGAGCCATGACCCATGTGCCAAGCACAGGGGAGGCATGAAAAGGGCCAAGTCCCCAGTAATCAGTCAGTTGTGGTAGCCAAAATTCTTTCTTTTCAAGTATAGTACCTGGATTTGCTACTGTGTAAACTGCCTAAGAGGTCAATATATATCAAAAAAAAAAAAAAAAAAAAAAAAAAAAAAAAAAAAAAAAAAAAAAAAAAGGAAAGGAAAAGAAAAACTATGCAACATAAAGAATTTCTTTCTTGGGTGGACATAGACAGCTAAAATCCCATTTGCTGTCAGAGCTGTGGAAATGCTTAATTTTCCTCACATATAAAAAGTAACTTTTTCTTTAAGTGGCTATTTTTCTTTAAGATGCTTTAAGATGCTATTTTTGGCCACATAGAGACTCTGTGTGTGTGTGTGTGTGTGTGTGTACACACATAGGCAAATACACACACACACAGACGAATGACAAGACAGAGGCAGCAACTTTCCAGGGATAATATCCTTATTCTAGGAGGCCAATAGCTGTCAAAAATATCATCATTTATGAAAATATAAGGGGAAGCAGGAATGTTTGATTTAGTCTTACTCTCAAAACACCAAACCACAAGATATTTTTGCGTTACCTTTAATAAGACATTGTTTGTGGAACCTTTCCATTTGTGACAATGGGTTTGTCAAATAAGACAACAATGAAGGAAACACTTTTGCTGTGAAAGGGCCAACCAATTATAGTTGTAGACTTTATACTCCTATATCTTAGTTCTTACACTTCCTCTAGCCAATTGCAAACTGTTATCACCAGATAACACAGCTTAAAAAAAACTTATTGGAATGTTGGGTTTCTTAAAGGTTTTATTTTTCTAAAGCCATAATAAAATGGCTACATTTAAAATCTTTTGCTAAAGATTTATCCTAAAGCCATAATAAAATGGTTAAATTTAAAATCTTTTGCTCTCTCTCTCTCTCTTACTTTCTGATTAGACTTGACATTGTTTACTCTGTCCTATACTGGGCAATATTATCTGGTTTAACAAGGAGAAAGATTTTCACGAGCATTTAGGACAAGCTTACAGCCTATAAGGGGATATAACTAGCATGTTATCTTCATAATTTGTCTTATCACAATCACCAACCTTAAATTTCCCCTCTTCAAGTCATGTCAGGACTATTAGGTGAAAGCCAAATGACCTTTTGCCAATAACACACAGCACAGAAATCTGTTGACACTTGGAGGCCACTTGTAAAATTGTTAACAATTCAAAACTTCATACGGATATGAAAAACAACTGGATTACCCAAAAAGGTTAAGAAGATATCATTTCTGACCCATTCACATAGATGATATAAATACAGAGACTTACAGAGCAAACAAGGAGGAGCTATGAAACAGGACTAGGATACCTTTCCTGAATTCAGAGAGATTATTTTATTGCAAAATGCTATATTATATCAATTCGTATTCTTAAAACCAGGATCAGGCAGAAGTTCCTGTTTCTTTAGTGTACCCCTTAAAACACAGTCTGCCATTTGGCTGGTGTCACATGAGCCCAAGTACGTTTGAATTGCACCACTGTATTTGTGTTTTATTATATTTCAAACGCCTGCCTCCAGCATACCTGACACCCGCTTGGAACTCAGAGCAGCTCCAGGCTGCCAGAGGAAATACCAGCAGGCTCTCACAGGGCAGGGCAGATTACTCCACTGACACACAGCCCTTCCAGGCCCCTCTCTTGCAGAGACCAGGCCACCTCGGGCCAGACCAGCCCCACGGCGGACCCCCACCAGCACAGCAGAGCTCCGTGCTTCTGCCTGAAGCTGCTCATCACGACTGCTTTCCTGACACTCAAAACGACCTTGCTTCTCTTTCCAAGGTTAAAAGAAAAAAAAAAAACAAAAAACGAAAAACCCCCACACACCTCTCATAAAACCTTATCTAGAAATAATCAGACCAGAAACCAGAGAGGCATTAGAGAAAAAAACATCCCAGAAATGCTAAATACTAGAGGAAGGGAGATGGAAATCATTGCCACGGCAGGGAGGAACTTTATCCAGCCGATGAGATCATTAATTATCCGAGTTAATATCTGCGTCCGTGTATGGAACTGTTTTCCTTTTAATACCTCTCATCCCACCCTCCCCCATTCGCCCCTCACCTGCCAGCCTTCTGTCTCTGGTGTTTTTCCAAATGACATCCAGGGCTCTAGCCGTGGAGTCTCGGATGTGATCGCTAAAGGACCTCCGGAGAGGGGCTCTCAGGGGCCGAGCCATCACGTGGGCCTCGGGGTCCCCCATCCACCCGCCAGGGACTTCAGCGCAGCCCTGGCGTCGCGACCATGCCGCTCTCCTCCCGCCGGTGTCCTCCGGCGGCTGCGGGCCGTCGCTGCGCGGGGCGGCCGGGCTGCGTGCGCGCCGGGCCCGGGGGCGAGCCGCCGGCGAGCCCTGCGCCCTCAGGATCCCGGCATTGCGGCTCGCACTGCGGCCCGGGAAGCGCCGACTGCAGGCGGCCTCCTGGACCGCCGCCAAGCGCGCGCGGCTGCCACATCTGGAAAGGCTTACAAATGAGCCAGCGACACGCTCGCGCAGCGCCCGGGCTGCCTTCGTGGCTATCTAGATGATTCTGGCTTCCTGTGTAATCCAATAACTTGACTTGGTACATGCTCGGCCGTTCGTCTATTCAATAACTTGAATAGACGCCTCCTTCCCTGGCAATCCAGGTAACCTTGCACTTCTGAAGGGGAAGGCAGAGCAGGAGGCAAAAAAGCAAGGGAAGGAGAGGGAGGGTGGCAGGTAGAGGTCTCTTCAACTTCCACGGTAAATTCTCATTCACATTTGCATTTGATGGACTCGCTGTGTTTTACTAAGTCAAGGTTTTCGATGAGGCCGTTTATGACAGAGAAAGGTCAACCTTTAGCTGTGGGTGCGGGAAGGAAAATATGGCTGTCATCGGCATCCTACACATCAGTCTGGATTCTCTAGGAAATGGATACCTGAGTTTTAAAGGAAACATTAATCATCTCCTCATACCTCCCCTCTAACTACGCTTCTACTTACATTAGGTGGTTTCATCATATCGTTCTAGGTTTTGCCTCTACATAGGGTTCAACTGTCCCCTGGTTTTGAGAATCTTTTAGTTCCAAATGAGCAAACTTCATAATTATAATTGCACATCAAAAACTCTCCCCCAAAGAATAAAAAAAGTGCCAAGCACCATGAAATCAAAATATGGGCCAAATGTTTCTTTGACAAGATACGTTTTTGAGTTTCTGAAATCTATTTCTTTCCAATGAGTTTGGCCGATTCTCTGCTTTTTAATGCAGTATTAATCCTCTCTTTTCTCACTATCCCCCCAATGCCATCTTTTAACTTTCAAGGTTTGGCATGGAGGCTTACTATTGGCATCACATAGTATCTGAGGGCCAGTTCATAACCTTTGCAAAATTAGATAATGCTGTAAAAGCACTTTGTAAATTGCAAGGTACCATGTGAATGCTAATTATTATCATAATTATTTTTATATGAAATCATTTTCAGCCCACACTGATCTCCTGAGTCTCCAAATTTCTACAGCATGCATCCTCTTTCTCATCAACTTTGACAACTTAATTATACAAGGGACGATAATTACAATAGTGTGATTGTGCTTACTAGTTATAACTAACACTTGTACCACTACTTATTAGCAACCCACGAGTTTTCAATCATATTGTTCCCAAATTGTTAAAGCTTATGAGTCTCTTCAACTGAGAATGTGCATGTCAGTAGATATTGTCTTCTTTGCCTTATCATTGGGCTGGACATAGATGAGGAGGCAACAAGTACTAACTGCTGTTATGTAGACCTCTGTCCCTGTGGGGGGGGGGGGTCAATTCCGAGGGAAAATTCTCCATTAAAAAAATCTCAAAAAATCTGATTGCCTAATACATGGCTCGATTTTAAAACAAAGTACCCTGGGGGCGCCTGGGTGGCTCAGTCGGTTAAGCGGCCGACTTCGGCTCAGGTCATGATCTCACGGTCCGTGAGTTCGAGCCCCGCGTCGGGCTCTGTGCCAACAGCTCAGAGACTGGAGCCTGTTTCAGATTCTGTGTCTCTCTCTCTCTGAACCTCCCCTGTTCATGCTCTGTCTCTCTCTATCTCAAAAAGAAATAAACGTTAAAAAAAATTAAAAAAAAATAGGGGCGCCTGGGTGGCGCAGTCGGTTGAGCGTCCGACTTCAGCCAGGTCACGATCTTGCGGTCCGTGAGTTTGAGCCCCGCGTCAGGCTCTGGGCTGATGGCTCGGAGCCTGGAGCCTGTTTCCGATTCTGTGTCTCCCTCTCTCTCTGCCCCTCCCCTGTTCATGCTCTGTCTCTGTCCCAAAAAAAAATTAAAAAAAAAAATTAAAAAAAATAAATAAAACAAAGTACCCAAAGTCTGTGTGTGTGTGTGTGTGCGCGTGCACATATTTGTTTCTCCTTCAAAGAGGTCTGAGCACTGTGAAACAGGTTGACTCATTTTCTGGTCAGGCTGAACAAGGCAGATCTGTTTGTAGATGAATATTATGAAGTAACCATAGCACAACTAGTGAGCCACACTCTATGCCAGGCATGGGAAAGTTGAGGATGAATAAGATGTCAACTCTGTCTTTGAGGAGAAATCACACTGACCACAAATAATTTCAAAATAGTGTCATAAGTTCTATGATAGACGCATGTACAAAGCATATAGGAGCAGAAAGAAGGAAAGGTAGCTTAGATTCCCAATTACTTGTAAGCACTGACCTCACCTAAATTTCCAGGCTGGATTTACAACATGCAACCATTCCTAGCATGAATATCAACCGCTGATTGTATGAGTTATGCAAAGTGGCAGAGTGTAATGAAATTGAAGTCTTTCTACACCTAAACACAGAAAGGGAAAAGGGAGCAACAAAGGGAAACAGCATTAATTGAGTACCTACGATGTACCAAAACCTCTTCTAGCACTGTAGATAGATAGATCTCCATGGACACAGACCCTTATAGGTGTTATTATCTCCTCCTCAGAGATGAGGAAATTGAGGGCAGAGAAAGAGATTTGAGAAAGGTCAGGTAGTAACTGGCAGATCCAGGATTCACACCCAGAGCTGTCTGTGTCCAAAGCTCATTAGCTTCCCAATCAACTTGATTGTTCATAAATTAATGACAGTGATGACAATGACCCATTAGTGTTTATCTAGGGTTAGCTGATACCAAGCTATGGGCCAAAGCTCTTGAATCTTAGCTAAATAAAATCACCACAGGGTCCATGGTGTGGAAGAAGCCTGAGTCTCAGAAGGGTTTTAGAAGATCCCACCTATGAAAATTGAAGGGCAGTGATCAAGAGAACCAAGGCCTGGTCAACACATATTGCTTAATGATAGGGTGCTCAGGTCTGATCTCCAAGGTGTTCCAGAATACCCTCCTTCTTCTCTGTGACCCTCTCTTTCAAAGACAATAATACTAGTATTTCACTGAAGTGCATCTCAGCAGGTATTGAAAACGCCTACTTATTTTAAGCACAGGTTCCATTAGGTAGAACAGTCCATGGACCTAACCTAAGAAGTTATTAGATTAAATAAAAAAAAAGGAAGTCTTACCAACATAAATGTAACTTTTATTGACAGATGATTGGAGAAAGGGAGCATAGCTAAATGTTTTCGAGCAAGGTGGGCTTTAATTATTGATTTTACTGTATTCCAAAGTAGGGCTGGCAACTTGTTACCTTATTTCTGGAAACTCATTAAATTCAAATTTCATTGTGAATATATTTCAACTCCTTGCAAATGAGTCTCAGCCACATATCATGGGAATGATGTAAAAACACTGATACAGTGTAAATTTTAAATTATTTTTATTTTTTTGTTTTCTGTATTTATTGGCCATTAGCAGAAATGTTATATGCAGAAAAAGTGCTTTTCTTTTTTTTTTTTTTTAATTTTTTTTTCAACGTTTTTATTTATTTTTGGGACAGAGAGAGACAGAGCATGAACGGGGGAGGGGCAGAGAGAGAGGGAGACACAGAATCGGAAACAGGCTCCAGGCTCTGAGCCATCAGCCCAGAGCCCGACGCGGGGCTCGAACTCACGGACTGCAAGATCGTGACCTGGCTGAAGTCGGACGCTTAACCGACTGTGCCACCCAGGCGCCCCGAAAAAGTGCTTTTCAAAATCTACTGTTTATAGAATAATTCCTCAAGTTTTATTCCCACAAGTTCCAAATAACCCAAGTGTCTTCTGAGAGACAGAGACAGTATGCCATAGTTAATGTTATCTCAGCTTGGCAGATGGGGAAAGTGGGAATATGAGAAATCTGTTGATTTCTTTCAAGATCCTCCTGGGACTTATAAGAGAAATGAGAAGAGCAACATTATGCTTTGATTACTTCTCAGTTCCTTATTGTGATAAAGGGCTAGTTTCAGCCATTGGTGGGGCTGCTTTCTGACCTGGGAGACTCTTGTTTGTATGTTAAGCTACAGACTCTGGCTCAAATATGTCCCTAATATTTTCCATCTAAGAAAACTATTCCACTTTGGTAATGTATTATAGATTTTATCTCATTTTTTGTAATTGATAAATTTTGTCTTCTTATTGAGGGCAAAAATTTTTAACTTTATAGTCTTTCTAGGTCCCATACGCTTTGATCTAATGCTAGAGAAAACTTATTCTTCAAGCCTGTGTAGCATAAATCCACTTTGATCTTATGGCCACTCTTATTTGCTGATGCAACTCATTTAAGCCTCTTTTGAAGTAATTAGAGCAGTAGGGCTACCCAAAGTGCTGGTAGGTTCTTTCAAAATAGTATGAATAATGATGGGAAATGAAATGTTTATTAAGAGTCAATGCCATGCTTAGATCTGGGTCTTTGGAACAGGAAGGAAATTATTAAAACCCCATTTGGTTAAGCCCCATGAGAGATCCAGCCCCTGCAACAGGACAACAGATTTAGTGAATGACAGTGCCTACCCTGGCATAATAGATCTCCCTAAAGGGCTGTAACGCCACAAAAGGAGTTCTCCATTGTGTATCTAAGTATCCAAAAGCCCATGACAAGAATTTGTAGTAAGAAGCTTCTGTAACTCTGAGGAATATATAAGTGGTTTCTGTTTTTTCCAATGAATAATACCTAGCGTGTAGGTTACATGCTGCCGATATCTGCTTTCATTCTGAATTTTGTTTATTTAACATGACTCTATTAATAGAGTATATTTGCTCTGGTGGAAGTGGCAATTGTATTTGTTAGTGTGCTTCTATAATTGGAACTCTAAGGATTACACTCAGTTTGGTTGAGAATCTCCTCTACGATAAATTGTTAAATATTTTCAACCAAAGTGTTCAAGGCAAGGTTGTTTACACTGTCAATTAGGTATGTAGTGATGCTTGGGAGACCAATAGACCACAATGACAATTTTCTTCAAATTGCTGATCTCTGACCTGAGGACAGACAAGAGTCTCCTTGGAAGGCAAGAAGAAAATCTTGGAATATTCATCTATTTATATAGCTGTTTATATATTTCTATTTTTCGAATATACAGAGCATACAAGTATAGTGATTTATGGATAAAGTTCATAAATCAATGTATGTATTGGGGTTCTGTGCTCAGAAAGTTTTACTGATGGGAGTTAACAATCAAAGATATTCAGAGACTATTTCTCTACAAGTACTGATATATACCCAAATCACACTATCTGTCAGAGTAAAAGCAACTTGTTGGGGGAATACTGTTGAATAAGGAGAAAGGGTGCACTAAAATAAGAAGCAAATATAAGGAAAGAAAAAGATTCTTTCCTTCCTGACTGACACAATGACACCTTCTTTCCTTTTTAGCTACTGAATTTCATTACTAACTAGACTTTCTGAAACAAAGTTCTTCACCTGGGCTGAGAAAAGTCACCTTGCCTCTGAGAAAGGAAACTGCTATATACTGAATATTTATGTTCTCCTCCAAATTCACATGATGAAAACTAATCCTCAATGTGATAGTATTAGAAGGTGGGGCCTTTGGGAAGTGATTAAGTCATGAGAGTTGAGCCATCATGAATGGGATTAGTGCCCTATAAAAGAGAATTTGGGGTATTCCTTGCCTTTTCTCCATGTGAGGGCTCAGCAAGAAGATGGTCTCTGGCAACCAGGAAGTAGGTTATCACCAGACACCAAATCTGCGGGCACCTTGATCTTCAACTTCATTGCCTCTAGACTGTGAGAAAACAAATTTCTGTTGTTTACAAGCCACCTGGTCTCCGGCATTCTGTTGAAGCAGACCAAATAGACTAAGGCAGAGACAGACCTTATTTCAGTCCTGCCCCTTGACAGCCTTGTGATCTTGGAACAGTATTTTCATGATTGCTGGAAAGGGGATTGACTAGATCCCTGATTCTGGTCCAAAGCGGGAGACAGAAGTAAAGGGTACAGAATCACACAGGATGGGGCCTGTCCTACTGAAGTGGAACAAGAAAGTTTACAACTCTACTGGCGTAGGTGGTCTCATTCCACTTCTCAAAACTATCTCCACAGAATCTAATCTATCAGTAAATTAATTGGCCATTTTAATACTGTCCTCAAGCTATTTTCAAGTTGCTTTGAATATGTTTCTTTAGAGCTGTTCATTTGTTTATTTTGCTTTACTTGTCTCTCAATTATTTCCTTTCCATTTTCTGTTGATTAGTTGACTCTGGTTTTCTACACTGGAAATTTTGGCAGAAAGACAGGAAAGAAAAGGTGCTAGAGAATGGGAAGAGGAAGTAGTGATTCTCCCAGAATTTTTTTTTAATGTAATGATTTCAGATTTTCTCCTGTGTCATGATTTCAGAACGTTAAAATACTTTTAATTCTATAGAAATATCAACAAGGATGCATCACCAATACTAGTACTAAAGAAATAATTCATCCAAAATTTATGTTGCCTTAGCAAAGAATAGGATATCTACTGGTAAAATAAATTTTAGACACAGTTAAGTTTAGGAGGAAATAATTTCCTTGCTCTCATTTTTCATTTTCTTCTATTCTTCCTTTTGTCATTTTATTCTTCTATTATTTATTCTTCACAATATAAAATTCCACTACATTATGAATTAAAGGAGTCCAACATTATGACACAGAATTACAGTGATATAATTTCTCTCCAAAGATTTACAGTATGACTATCTGAATTGCTTTTAAATTGTATATATTTCAATTCATACTAGTTTTGTATGTATCTTTACATTGAGGTTAGAACCAAAAAAATCAATCTTTTTTGGATTCTGAATTATAAGACTTCTGAGAAACAAAAATAAATACTCAAATGCTTTATTTTACCTTCATGTAAACTCACTGCCACAAGCTTCCTTAAAGAATGTCAAATGTGGTTATCCTTTGGATTATAACAATTATCAATAACCTCTAATAACATGCTAGGCTAATAGTAAAATCAAAAGCAATTTGGGATAATGGCTGAATGGTGCACTCAAGCACTTCAGCAATAGTTTCAAAGTCAGACAACTAGGAACACAAATATTTTCTATGTTAATATAACCTATTGATAATTAGGTTAATGTAACCTAATTATACCTTTTCAACCATATTACTAATAAATGTTATTTATTTAGAGGACCCAAAACACTGCTAGTAACAGCTGGTTTGAATGTTTTCATAAAAAGTTATTTTACAGGTTGCCTTAACTTTTGTCCATGAAAGGATTCTGATGATATACCCCACGCCCCCCCCCCCCCCCATACAACAAATACAAAATAATGTTTTTCAGAAATTGCACATAGGTAATTCAGGACTGTGACTTCTGAAAGAGGGTAAAAGGAAATAGATGAGCTCTACCATTGCTACAGCTTACTGCTTTAAGGGTATTTTCTGGCCACAGAGTGTAGAGAGGAAAACCAAACATAATCTGAGAATCTTGAGGTGGCAGAGATCAGAGTTTATGGAGACTGAGGCAGTTAGAATTTGCAGGTCAGAGTACCAAAGGAAAGAGAGCAACATAGTGAGCTCTGCAGATCCGCAGAGGAGTCTCTCCAAGCCTTTGACCGAATACTGATCTGCACAGGTGTAGAAGGAACTTTCCCAAACTTGAGAAAGAAGTAATGGAAGTCAACAGGCAGATAACACCCTGGAGCTCACACAGGGCTGCAATTAGTTTCTGTTTCCACCAGTCAGCATGAGGAGACCTCATGTAATATGGAGTATTAGATAGAATCCCTAGAAGAGTCATGCCTCGGTAGTGGCACTAAATTAGTTCTGCTTTGGACCTGCTAGCAGAAGAAAGGAAATAACAAAGAGAAGAAATCATTGAAATTGAAAACAAACAACAGAGATTAAAAGATGGTTCTTTGGATAGATCAACAAAATTGATTAATCTCTAGTCAGATTAACTAGAAAGAAAAAGTGAATTTAATAGGATTCAAGGTTAATATACAAAAATCAATTGTATTTCCGTATGTTAACAATGAACATCACTAAGTCTCATTTACAACATGATCAAAAAATATGAAATACTTAGAGATAAATTTAGCAAATATGCGTGCCAAAACATATACACTGAATGGTTTGTAAAACACTGCTAACAGCAATTAATTACCTGAATAGAGAGATATACCATGTTCATGGATTTTAAGACTTATACAAGAACTTTTGTGGCCTTAAGTGAGACAAAGCTTTCTTAGGACCCAATATGCATCAATCATTAAAAAAAAAGGATAAATTGAACAAAAAAGACTTTGCTCGTTTAAAAACACTGCAAGGGAAAAGTCAAGCCACTGGCTAGGAGAAAATATTTACAAAACATATACCCAGAATATATAAAGATCTCTATAATTCAACTTAACAAAAAGACAAATAATCAGATTTTAACAAATGGGCAAAAATTTTGAAATAACACTTTACAAAAGAAGGTATAAGATGACTAATAAGAACATGAAGATATACAATCTCATTAGTCATTAGGGAAATGCAAATTAAAGACACATTGAGGTACCACTGCACACTGAAATGAAAAAGACTAACCCTATCAAGTGTTGGATAGGATGTGGGACAACTGGAATTCTTTTTTTTTTTTTTTAATTTTTTTTTTCAACGTTTATTTATTTTTGGGACAGAGAGAGACAGAGCATGAACGGGGGAGGGGCAGAGAGAGAGGGAGACACAGAATCGGAAACAGGCTCCAGGCTCTGAGCCATCAGCCCAGAGCCCGACGCGGGGCTCGAACTCCCGGACGGCGAGATCGTGACCTGGCTGAAGTTGGACTCTTAACCGACTGCGCCACCCAGGCGCCCCAGGAATTCTTATATATTGCTGGTGGGAACGTAAAATGGTTTAACCAATTTAAAAGTCTGGAAGTTTCTTATAAGGTTAAACTTACCCTTACCAACTAAATCCACTCAGGTATTAGTCAAAAGAAATGATAACATACGTTTGCACAAACACTTGTAAGATAATAGTGACAGCACCTTTGTCCACTTACAGGTAACTCTATAAAAGGCACAACTATAGTGCCAGACACGAGCTCAGTGCTTGCTAGAGGCTGAGGATGCGGGTGGGGGGGTGGGGGTGGTGGCGGTGGGTAGAGTGAGATTCACTATAACGTACATGAGAGCTATTTTGAAGGTGATGAAAAAAAGCAAAATGATAAATAGGAAATATTTTCAACATAAATAACCGAACAAGTGTTAATGTCCATAATAAATCACTTCTACAAATCAAAAAAAAAAAGCAAAATAGAAACAACCCAACTGAAAAAAATCATGGATTTTATTTTACAGAATACATAGAGGTGACAGAATTGGGAAATAGAAGCTCAGGGTTCAAATTTTGATATCACTGAAAATTCTGGGATAAAAAGCAAATCATCGGAGCTCTGGATCTTTGAGAATCAGATGTAAGTCTTCACAGAGAGGTGGGGAGGAATCTGCTGCTTAGAGAACAATCACTGGCTTGGAGTATGTATGGAATGTATATATGGAAATGATATCCCAGTACTGTGTTACTGGGTCAAATTGTATGAGAGTTTTATAATAAGGCACTTAAGATATTATCAATAATAAAATTTATTTATTTATTTATTTATTTATTTATTTATTTATTTAATATTTATTTATTTTTGTGAGAGAGAGAGAGAGAGAGCACAAGCAGGGGAGAGACAGACAGAGAGGGAGACAGAGAGTCCAAAGCAGGCTCCATGTGACAGCCCAACACAGGGCTTGAACCCACGAACTGTGAGATCATGACCTGAGCCAAAGTTGTACACTCAACAAACTGAGCCACCTGGTACCCCACTAATAAAGTTTATTTGAATGGTATCACAAAAAGACTCATTCTATATTGAATAATTATTAGTATAATTTCACACAATGTTATTAGTATTGGCATATTATTAGCCAAAGCAATAAAAATATTTCAACTCAATGATAGATTACTATTGGATTGCACTATTGTATTAGGATATGTTATTTGTATGGATACATATTCCTTTCCAAGGCACCTAATGGAATCTTAAAAAATGATTATTTAAGTAAACAGGTATCCTGTTAACATTAGCAGAAAAAGAACATGTAACTTTCATAGTCTCTCTGATAAACAGTAAGACAAAAACCTCTTTGCAAATATTTTAAGCAAGAAAAAACAACAGGAAAGAAAATGAAACTCTTACTCTTCTGGCTGGCATACAAAAAGCTAAAGGAAGACAAGTCAGGAGAAGAAAGTAAAAAGAAGAGCTGGGAAAGGGAAACATGGTACTATTAAGGGAGATGGAACATCATTACTCATTTGCATAGGTTATGCTGTACAGGAAGTGGCAATCTGCAAACTTCACCTGAAAAAAGGAATCTGCAGAGAAAGTCAAGCGTACTCCCACTGAAGAAAAAAAAGCAGATGACAATGGGCAGTGGAGATTGATAGAAAGTGCTTCTTTTAGACAAAATCCTTTCCCTTCCTTTCCCTCCTTTTTTTCCAGTTGGGGGGGGGGCACCCTCATTAATAGATAGAAGAAATATGGTGCCTGCACTGCTTCCCTAATCTTGAATGGGAGACTCAGGAGGTTCTGACCCTAATTTTTCCTCACACTCACTACTGGCTTGGCCTTCATGGTCTTTGAGACTTTTCAATGTGTGGCCAATGGCTGGCCAGAATCTGGATGAATGGTCAGGGATGAGCACAGAAATCTAGAGGAAGCATTTAGAAACTTCTTATAGTAGTTGGACAGAGTAATTTTATGTCTATTGAATCTAATGATAAAACACTTCGGTTTCTCTTTTTTATGTTTTTGTTTTTTTCCCCTCAGTTTTATTTTCTAGGACTCTATTTTTATTACATTTTAAAATGGTATGTGTCACCAGAAGAGTGAAAAAAAAGGTCACCATAAACAGGTTAGGAACTTTGCTCTAAATATGTGCATAAAATATGTAGAGATAATAATTGCTTGAGTATTTCAATGGGTGTTAATTTAGCTCTCGTGTATCTAGATGGAGAGAAAAGGTAAAATCACTGTTTTGTGAATTATTTAATCAGCCTCTGAATTAAACAATTGTTGATGGAGCAACAAAAACTGATGGGTGGCTCAGTCGGTTAAGTGTCCGACTTCAGCTCAGGTCATGATCTTGCAGTGCGTGAGTTTGAGCCCCGCGTTGGGTTCTGTGCTGACAGCTCAGAGCCTGGAGCCTGTTTCGGATTCTGTGTCTCCCTCCCTCTCTGACCCTCCCCCATTCATGCTCTGTCTCTCTCTGTCTCAAAACTAAATAAACGTTAAAAACTATGAACAATTGTTGATATTTGCACATTTCTTACTATTTGTTATTTATGTGGAAGAACAACATAGTAAGCAGTTTTAATATCTCAAGTTGGAAATTGGAAAAAATGTTGAAAGGAAATGGAAGCATTTTTGCCTTTGGAGCTTCATGCACAGTGAGTGGTTCACATCTGGTACCAAGACTATAGATCATCAGTGATGTAAGAACATTGAAAACTGAAATATTCAAAGAAAAACAAAGGATGGATGGTGGCAGGAAACAGCGCAGGCCATTTTGTCATTTAAGTGTAAAATATGATTATTCTAAAGTAAACCTTTTTATCTAGCTAGTTTTTAGGAAATGGTTAGCATTTCTTAGGATGATGATTTGCTCTAAAATCAGAAAACTAGAGATCTTTAGAAGCAGCTATTTTCGTTAGTTCTCTAAACTCATATATCTCTTCTTTATCTCCATGATGTCACTTGGTTGAATTATAATAAAGCAGAATTCATTTTTTAAAAGCATATCACCAAAAGCAAAAGCATAACTCAAAAGTTTCTGACTTTTTTTCTAACCTCATTTACTAAATCCCCTGTAATAGCTACATATTAAAAGTAATATCTACATATTAAAAGTCCTTACAAATAGTGATCATAGTTATTATCTAATGGGTTTCTGGTATTGTAGTACATCATCTAAAAAATGATTTCTGTTTCTTTTTCCTTTAATACTGACTACAGAGTTAAGAATAAGGATGTCTAGATCTTTGCAACTGGGGTAATACCACTGATTAATAGGATTTACTATTCTTAGTAAAAATTAGAATCACTCTCCAAGGCCTGATGAGTCTGGACCCATCCCATTTTTCCAGTTTTCTCTTCTCCCAAACACACACTCCGTGCTCCAGCTGGCTGGGCTGCACAATTGCATCACCCTGCCGTGTGCATTCCCACTGTTCTAACTTTGCCAACACTGTTTTCCATGCCTAGAATTGCCTTTGATCTCCCTTTCCAGTTTTTCAAGGCTTTTATTTCACCCTTATCTTCTCTGGACTGTTCCAGACCAGGTGACCTCTTTTAGCTCACTGTTTCAAGTGTCTTGAGCATCTTGCCACTTAGTTGTTACCATGAAGTTGCTCAGCAGGCTGGAAGCATTCTCAAGGGATGTGTTCTCAAGGTCTAGACCAAGGAAGTTCCTAGACAACTCAACCGGAGGAGCAGGCAGAGCAGCGCTCATCAATATCACTTGTTCCTAGTCCTTTTTCCCTTGGCCCCGGGCTCTCAGCTTTCGAGTGGAGGAGGGAAGAAGTGAGGGAGAAAGATGGTAGGGAAGAGAACTGGATAGGCTGACATTTGGCTGGACTTGCACTAACCTGGAGCAGGGAGAATACATTCCATGAAGGGCAAGCTGAGGACTGTAACCTTACTGAAAAATTAGAACATTTATATCAGTTTTCAGCAATATGTGGTAATGAGTTTTCAGGGTCACTTGCGCTGTTTCTAGGATTACCAAATTGGAAATTAGGTAATGTTTGTGTCATTACCCCATGTCCCTCCCTGAACATCTTCACACCTGCCATCTCTTCCTTTTCCCTAAGGCATTTGTGTGACTGTCCAGAGTTACTGCCGCATGCTGGATTACCCCTTCACCCCCAATGTCCTCCATTTCACAGAGTTCAGAATTCTGTCATACAAGCTCTTGATAATACCTGCTGGGCTACTCCGAGAGGAAGTTTAGCCTAGGAGAAGAGGAGGAAATAGAGAGCTGTGGAAAAATTTATACATAAAACAAGGACCTGGTCCAAGCAAACATCTATTTATTGAATGTGAGTGAAACTACTTACTGATATTCAGTTTCTCATTGCATAGTCTCTGTTCTCTTTTTCTCTTCCTATCATGTCTGCAGATGGGATTATTTCCACTGCTATATATTTTTTGCTCAATTTATTTAAAATAAAAAAATCCACCCATTTCTCCCACCCCTAACCCCCACCTCTGGCAAACACCAGTCTGTTCTATTCTCTGTTATTCTCCGTGTCCGTGTCCATGTATATGTAAAATATTCCACATATAAGAGATAATACAATATTTGTCTTTCTTCATCTGACTTACTTCACATAGCATAATGCCTTGAGGTCCATCCATGTTGTTGCAAATGGCAAGATTTCTTTTTTTATGGCTGAGTAGTATTCCATTGTACATATATCCAATTGTCCATTGATAGACAGGTTATTTACATATCTTAGCTATTATAAATAATGCTGCAATGAACATGGAGGTGCATATATCTTTTTTAATTAATATTTTCATTATTTTTAATATAAATACCCTGAAGCAGAATTACTGGATCA
Source organism: Prionailurus bengalensis (assembly GCF_016509475.1). Lineage (NCBI taxonomy): Eukaryota > Metazoa > Chordata > Mammalia > Carnivora > Felidae > Prionailurus > Prionailurus bengalensis. Next base: position 25,309,136 of record NC_057344.1, on the reverse strand, counting down.
CATGGTAGGTCTATTTTTAATTTTTTGAGGAACCTGTTTCCCACAGAGGCTGTACCAATTTATATTCCAAGCAACAGTGCACACAAAGTTCCCTTTTCTCCACATCCTTGCCAATACTTGTTATTTCTGCTCTTTTTGAGAATAGCCATTCTAACAGGTATGAGGTGATAGCTCATTGCGGTTTTGATTAGCATTTCCCTGATGCTTAATGAAGTAGAGCATCTTTTTATATACCTATTGGTCATTTGCATGTCTTTTTTGGGAAAAAAAGTGTCTATTCAGATCTTCTACTCATTTTTTAATTGAATTATTTATTTATTTATTTATTTATTTATTTATTTATTTGCAATTGAGGTGTATGGGTTCTTTACATATTTTGGATATTAGCTCTTTATCAATATATGATTTGTAAATATTTTATCGCTTTGGTAGGTTGCCTTTCCATTCTGTTGATGGTTTCCTTTGCTGTGCAGAAACTTTTTAGCTTGATGTGGTTCTGCTTGTTTATTTTTGCTTTTGGGGTCAGATTCAAAAAATCATTGCCAAGACTTATGTGAAGGAGTTTACCACCTATGTTTTCTCCTAGGAGTTTTATGGCTTCAAGTTTTATATTTAAGTTTTTAATTCATTTCAAGTTAATTTTTGTGTACAGTGTAAGAAAGTGGTCCAGTTTCATTCTTTTGCATGTAGCTGTCCAGTTTTCCCAAAACTATTTGTTGAAGAGACCATCCTTTCCCCATTGTATATTCTTGGCCTATTTGTGGCAAATTTATTGACCATATATTTAGAGGTTTATTTCTGGGCTCTCTGTTCTGTTCCATTGACCTATTTGTCTATTTTTATGCTGGTACTACACTGTTTCAATGACTATAGTTTTGTAACACAGTTTAAAATCAGGGAGGGTGATGTCTCTGGCTTTGTTCTTCCTTAAGATTACTTTGGATATTTGGGGTCTTTTATAGTTCCACACAAGTTTTGGGACTAATTGTTCTACTTCTATGAAAAATGCCATTGGAATTTTGATAGGAATTGCACTGTCTGCATGTTGCTTTGGGTAGTTATGGACATTTTAACAATATTAATTCTTCCAACCCATGAACGTGGAATATCTTTCTATTTATTTGTATCTTCTTCAATTTTTTGCATTAAGGTCTTGTAAGTTTTCAACATACAGGTCTTTCACCTTCTTGATTAAATTTATTCCTAGGTTTTTAAAATTCTTTTTGATGTAATTTCAATGGGATTATTTTCTTAATTTCTCTGATAGTTCATTATTAGTGTATAGAAATGCAAGAGATTTTTCTGTATTAATTTTGTATCCTGGAACTTTACTGACCTCATTTATTAGCTCTAACAATTGTCTAATGCAGTTTTTAGGGTTTTCTACATATAATATCATGGTATCTGCAAATAGTGACTTTTTTTTCTTCCTTTCCAAAATGGATGACTTTTATTTCTCCCCCCACAAAACCTTCCTGTTCTTCCTTCTTCTTCTGCCTAATTGTTCTGGCTAGGACGTCCAAATATGTTTACTGCTTTAAAATGTTGTTATATTTAACTGGTTGGATAATGATTAAGTTGGCTAGTGGCAAATATGTGAAACTATATGAACATAATATGGCCATCTTTGATTACTCTGCTTGTTTAATAGACTTTTCATATGTATCTTTTCTCTCACTTTGACTGTATGCTCTTTGAGGATAGTGTCTTAAATATTTTTATAAGCCCAGTACACTATCTGGTAAAAAAAGACATTCAGAGATATTTCTGGTTATATTTATAATAAAACATGACCTTTTACTAGCCATTCAGTGTCATGATCATTTGTCTTAAGCCTTAGGATTTTTTTATGCAGTACAAACTTTGAAGTATGTAGTAAGATTATATGCATGTGGAGGAAGAATAACCAGAAAACTTTCACTGACATGAACCAGTGATGCCTCAAACTTTATTTGGACTAGAACTCTCTGGAGAGTATATTAACTTTAAGATTCTTGAGTCTATGAGACTCTGAGTCAGTAGGCCTGGAGGCACCTAGGAATCTGAATTCTTAAACAAGCATTCTAGAAAATTATGATGAACATTTTAATAAACATTGCATTAAAAAGCTATGCTTTTATTTTCAAATTAAAAATGCCATTTTCTTTCAAACAAAAAATAATTGAGTGTCCTTTATGTGCAGGAATTTAAAAACAAACTAGACGTGGGTTTTATTATATAATAGAATAAGCCTTAATAATCATGATAAAGAATATAAAGGAATAAAACCCTTGTGAGAACTTCAAGTCTAGTATTTGAGAGTTCTGGGGAAAAGAGCTGATTTCAGAGTATAGGAGGTCATGGGAGGTTTCAAAGAGGAGGTAAATATAGAAATTTGGAAACAGTATGAAAGGAACCTTCAGGAAAAGGTAACAGTATTAGCAAAAACACTTCAGTAGAAAGTGCAGGATGTGGGGTGTGGGTCATTCTGTGATCCAGTCTCAGGGGCAGCTGAAGGTGAAGAGGGTGGCTTGGCTGACAGGCTGGGGCTGGAGATTGTGGAGATATAGCTTTAGTTGGGTGAGATTCCCATGAGAATACGTAAGGACAGACAAGAAAAGAAACTCCAAACATCAATGCCATTTAATGCATTTAAGGCTGAGGAGGGGATGTGGTGAGACAGCACTTTCATACTAAACATTGCTTCTTAATTATATTAAATATGATATCAATGAGTGCTATGATACAAACATGCAACTTTATTTCTATGTATTCTATGATATTAACTTCTATCACTTGAGATAAACAAAATAAGACTCTCAAATTAGACGTTTAAGACCAATATCAAAACCATTAAAATAAGACCAATAAGTACAACCATAAAAATCAAAGCATTGTCTACCTAATGTATTTCTAAAATATAATTCCATAGAGTTGGTCAGATATTTGTAGTTTTTACTATCTATATCACTTATGCAGAAACTTCAAGAAATATAAATGAGACTAAATTCTAGAGAATCAAAAAACATTATGAAGTATTCCTTTGCTCTCCTTCCTCCTAAAAACAAAACAAAACAAAATAAAACCCCAAAACCCCTAAGGGTTGAATAATTTCACTAAAGAAAACAAAAGAGAGGTAAGCTGAAGTCACGGGAAATGGAAGAGAAAGAGCAAAAGGCTGGAAACCTACGACAGATGGAGCAAAGACTTTCCAGATGTGGAATTCTTTCTATGGATCAGTGCTGTTAGCTTGGCTCACTTAAGTCCTACTAGAAAAAAAAAAAAATAAAGAGAGAGAGAAAAGAAAGGAACTATGGCTTCCTTTAACTTCTATCTGTAATCTAACTAAACTTACTTCGCTGAAATTTTATATTTTGTTTCCTTTAGGAAAATGTCTCAATATCTGTGACCTGCAGGCATTTTTCAAAATTGGCTTACATTCTAGATGGGAATGCTTTTGGAATGCCTGAAGACATCTGTACGTGAGTCAGACTATCTCCATTTGGAAAGACATTTCTAAGGTCTCTGTGTCACAGTCCTCTTGCCTGCATCACAAAAAGCTCAGGGCGCTCCCTGCATGTGAGGCTGAGGAGGTCACTGCTCTGTTTATGTTCTGTTGTCATGGACCATCTGGGAGAATGGCTCTTGATTAGCTGCAGAAGGATGAGTGCCATCTCAGTGTCAGGGTCACAAATTAGACCGAGATGCCTTTTTTTGGTAAAGGCCCCCAAATCGGGTGCTCCAAAGTATTACAAAATAATGCAACTTCCCGTGTATGATAAACAAGCCAGCTTCCCACTTTACTAAAGCTATAAAAGAGAAAAGCCTTTCATCCCCCCCCCCCCCCCCCCCCCCCGCTTTGGGTTACCTAGCTGATGTTTGTTTTGCATAGATGAAAGCTAGTGTCCTCATCATTGCAGTTAGAATACAGCCGTTAGAGATCTTAGGGGGAAAAAATCGCTGAAATGGAACCCACATGGGTGACTTTTTTTAATTAAAAAATACTAAGTCATAGAATACAGGTATGTCAAGCAGAATTTTGATTTTTTTTCTCTTAAAGATACTTTATTAAAAAAATGTGTCAAGTGTCTCACCCCCTGCTTATTTGTTTGTTTTTTGTTCCTTCTTGTGGATTCACAATGTTAGATATTATTACTTAATATCTTACTAATTGTGTTTAGTGGAATGAGGGAATGTGAATACAGTCTATTGAAAGTATTAAATTGTCTGGGGCAGCAGCACTTGGCTCAAACAAATTACAATGTCAATTAGAAACTGAATGGCATGTTCAGGATGAAGTTGAGTGTGGTTTTTAAACGGAGATAATTTATTTGGTCAAGGGAAAAGAGAAAATCCATGGGTCTCATAAATACAAGATAAGATGGTCCTGATGTAGATGAGTGTCGCTAAGAGAGTTGGGACAGATGTTCTATGGTTGCAGGTAATTATGAAGCAGTAATATAGCTCTTTAGCATTAAAGGCAATGTAGCTGTGAAAAAATAAAATTTTATTGAACATTCACTAAATAATTAGTTTTGGGTAGGTCTTGTGGAGTAAAACAAACTAAATAGCAAACAAAAAGTGCATCCTGGCTCTTCACGGAGGCTCTTTTACAACATATTTTGGGGGATAGTGTACATATAGAAGCAGAGAATGATGGAAGATATCAGGTAACATTAAATAACAGAGTATTTTTGATACTAATTGTACATTCAATAAGAGTTTGGAGAAGGATGCCTAATTATGTGAGTGCAAGGAACTAGTTCATGTTAGGTCCAACGAAAAGCCTGAGGCATGAGGATACAGAGATATTGTGCAGACGTGGGGCAAGAGACCTCCTGAGAGTTGCAGCTGACACGTGGGATGGAAACAGCTACTTTTTTTATCTCTTTCTCTAGTTTGCATTGTCTCTCACTTCTCTGTCTTGGCCCAATCGTGCCATTTTTCTGCTCTTCTTTGCAGGATGGTTTCCTATTACTTTACCTCACAGTGCATACGAATTTTTAGCCAAAGCATCTGTTGTAGTTTGACTGTTTCTTCAGCTCATAATTTAACTGAGAAATACACACACACACACACACACACACACACACACACAGAGAGAGAGAGAGAGAGAGAGAGAGAGAAGAGAGAGAAAGGAGAGATGGGCAGAAAGAGAGAAAGAAGTTGTCCACCGGTCAGCCAGTTATTCTCTGACCTTGAGTCAAGTGTGACCCCCACCCCCACTTGCCTGCCTCTGGTCCAACAGACTCCAGCCATGGGTTAGAATAAGGGGTCGCAAGATACTAGGCTGCTCCTTTCAGGGGCAGAAGATAAGATGAGCAGTGAAACCTGTCTGATTCAAAGGAAGAGTTCATCAAAGGGTAGGGCAATTAGAGGTGGCTTGGTAGAAAAAGTGGCACTCAAGTGAGTCCTTGAAGGAAGAGTGTGGTTTGGAGAAAAAAGATAATAGAAGAATGTTTTGGGAACAGTAAACTTCAGGAGCAAAGGCATAAGGACAGAAATAAGTAGATCATATAAATTATATGAATTATTACAGTTTTACTAATTTTGACCACACTTTTATTACAACACTTGGAGGTCGAAGAAATGGCAATGTTGAGCATGAAGAAGTAGAAAACACAGAAGCTTTGGAGCCAGAGGGATTGATGTTCTGTGTAGCTTAGTATAAGGAGTCATCTAGCTCTCTTTTCAGAGATTATATGGTAGTACACAATAAATAACAGCTGTTGTCATATATATAAATATATATATATATATATATATATATATATATATTTAGTAGTAATATTTTTATTTTGAAAACTTGAAGAAATTCCAAAGGAAAGAAATGAAGTAATGAAAGTCAATGGTTAAGAGAACAGAATTACTTTTACCTAAAGAAGAAAGGATAAAGATTGAAATAAGTGGACTGTGTAATATATTTTATGATCAATGAAGTTTTTTCTTTAAGTGTTTATATTACAAATGTATTAAATAAGGGGCACCTGGAAGGCTTAGTCGGTTAAGAGTCTGATTCTTGATTTCAGCTCAGGTCATGATCTCACAGTTCGTGGGTTCAAGCCCCATGCTGGGCTCTGCAGTGACAGCATGGAGTCTGCTCTGCTTGGGATTCTCTCTCTACCCTCCCCCCAAGCCCCTCCCCCACTTGAGCACACTCGCTCGCTCGCTCTCTCTCAAAATAAATGACTAAACTTTAAAAACATAACAAACAAAAGAATGTATTAAATAAGCTCTTTAAACTAAGGTATATCAATATAATGAAATATTAGTGCTACAAAGAAATGAGCTATCAAGTTATAAAAAGACATGGAGGAAACTTAAATGCATATTACTAATTGAAAGAAGCCAATCTGAAAACCCTACACACTGTACCATTATTTTTTGTTTCATTTCATTTCATTTCATTTCATTTCATTTCATTTCATTTCATTTCATTTCATTTCATTTCATTTCTAGAGACAGAGAGAGAAAGAGTGGGGTAATGGGGCAGAGGGAGAGAGAGAGAATCTTAAGCAAGCTCCAGGCTCAGCATGGAGCCCTATGTGGGGCTCGATCCCAAGGACCCTGTGATCATGACCTGAGTGGAAGTCAGGAGTCAGACACTCAACAAACTGAGGCACCCAGGTGCTCCTACATGCTGTACCATTCCAGTATCACACAGAAAAGCTTCCCTATCCCCCATATCCTCTGTGCTTCATCAATTCATGCCTCTCTATCCCCAACCCCTGATCTTTTTACTAAATCCATAGTTTTGCCTTTAAACGAATGTCATATATTTGAGCTGTACTTGCCACTAAATTTTTCTGTGAATCTAAAACTGCTCTAAAAAATAAAGTTTATATATTAAAAATACCCTTTTTAGGTGTACAGCATTATGCTAAATGATTTAAAACTTTTTTTTATGTTTACTTATTTTTGAGAAACAGAGAGTGACAGAGCACAAGTGGGGAAGGGGCAGAGAGAGAGGGAGACACAGAATCCAAAGCAGGCTCCAGGATCCAAGCTGTCAGCACAGAGCCCCGTGCAGGGCTTGAACCCATGAATGGTGAGATTATGACCTGAGTGGAAGTTGAACGCTTAACCAACTAAGCTACCCAGGCACCCAGGTAAGTGACTTTTAAAAACATGCTTAAGACTATTGGAGGCAATGCTGAGACGAATCACTTGACAGAAAACGACAATCCATATATACCATTAAGTATGAAAATGGCCATATTTCAGAAAGCATAAAATTAATATGAGCAGGAGTCGTCATAGAAGACTTCATGGTGAAGGTGAGACCCAAATGAGACCTTAGGAGCTGAGGGAGTTAATTTATGGAAGGGAAATAGGAGGATCGAAGGTCAAGTTACGTAGAAGCAAATTTAGGGGAAAAGTGTTGTTGCTACCATGGCTACAGCGGAAGGTACATGTTAGAAGAGGATGGGAGATAAGGTCGGGAAGGAAGGTCAAGGTCAGGTTATGGAAAAATTTATTCATCAGCCTGAGGAGTCTTGGCATTTAACCACTACATACAGCATACGGCATAGTAGTTAAGAGCATGCATACTAGTCTGCGTTGCTTGCTATGAATCCTGCCTCTGGCAAAGTGTGACTTTGGGTATTTTAGGCAACCTCTGAATCTCAGGTTCCTCCTCTCTATACTATGGAAAACAGTAACACTTACCTTATAGGGTTGCTAGAGGATTTACTGAGTTTGTATCTATAAAGTGCTTAGGAAAGTGCAGGCACAGAGTAAATGCTTGCTGTTATTATTCATTCAACCATTCATTCTACAAACATTAAGTCAAAGACCTTCTAAGAGGCTGGCATTATGCAGATGAAGAGAAAATGTCTGCCTTTCAGGAAATCAAAGCACAGCAGGGAAAATATTTGGATAAATATATCCAAGAAGACCAGAGACTTAAAAAGGTAAATTAAAGAAGTGAAGAACTGTACTATTATCCTCCACTTACTAGTTTCCTTAAATCCCTAGGAAAGAATTGATTGAACATTTATATTAAAAAGAAGCTTATAATATTAGCAGTTGGGAGTCACTGGAATGTGTTTTCTGGTTAGACAAAATTTTAAAACAAAAATCAAAACCCCATTGTGGTGGGTAAGTGGGGGCTTTAGGGGATCATTTTGCTTAAATATCACTCCTAGAATTCTAGAAAATCTTTATTTATTTATTTATTTACTTACTTACTTACTTACTTACTTATGTTTCTTTATTTTTGAGAGGTGGAGAGAGACAGAGCACTAGCGGGGAAGGAGCAGAGAGAGAGGGAGACACAGAATCCAAACAGGCTCCAGGTTCTGAGCTGTCAGCACAGAGTCCAATGTGGGGCTTGAACTCATGAACTATGAGATCATGACCTGAAATGAAGTTGGATGCTCAACTGACTGAGCCACTCAGGCGCCCTATAAAATCTTTTCTGATTACAGTAATCAGGAGAAAATAGCTTTTTGAATTCATGATCCATTCTCCCGAAATAGCCAGACTGGTGTTCGGCACAGCCTTCCCACAACAAAATGGGCACCAGCCTTGTCTTGGGCATGAGTAAGTTTGTTATGGTTGTTAATAACTGCCTTGGATTTCTCATTTAGATAAACCACATCTCAAAATGTGATTTTTAGTCTACAATAGAAATATTTATGCATCCATCTGGGAGAGAGATTGATCTCAAAGTTTTGCCTCTAGAAAAACAAATCAGAGTCCTTCAAACCAAAGGAGGGCCAGTGAGAGAAGAAAAGCACAGTCATACCAGTAGAGTGGTAGGTCATTTCACACTCAGGTCAAAGTAATACTTGTTATGTGTACCTTTCCAAAGTACATGCACCTCCCTAAGAAAGTAGAATCAATGTACAACTATCTTGTGGGTACATATTTGTCTATGTATTCATATTATTAATAAAAGTAACTGAACTGCAAACTGTGCACTGTGAATTCTGTAAAAGTAAATATTTGAGGGCATCTAAAAATGATCAGATAAGATTTTCAAACTACGTGAAAGTTCTTCTTTCTGTAAAACAAAACTGATGGAAAGGGGCCTTTTAATAAATTGTTCTTCAGGGAAGATTGGAAGGACACGTTTATTTTTCTAGTGATAAAAGGTCAATGTCAATTAAAATACTGAAATGCAAAACTGCCTCATTAGCGTGGACTGGTAGTTCCTCGCTCCCTCTTCCCAGTCCTGATAGCCATTCTTTCAAGGGATGAAGCAGGGAACAGAATGTGCACAAGGCTTTTTGGAGGAAGAAGTTTTAAGCTCGTCAAATGTGAAGAGTTATGGTGGTTGATAGACTTAAGATTAATGTAGTGCATGCATGATTCAAAACTATTGTTTGGGTATCTGCTTGTGCAAGGATCCTACACTGGGTGCAGGGTGACAAAGATAAAATGGAGGGCGTTTATACCTTCAAGAGCTCAGAGCCTGATAGGGAAGATAATTCATGAACAGGAATACATCACAGGTATCACTACATGTCATAGAAAGATCCAGCCACCTTTGGCTATGGAGACCTGAGAAGACCACTCCAAGTACAGGGGGAATCATTCAAATTGCAACTCGTTAAAGAGAAATTATCACGTACCTGTGCTGCTTGAAATATCATTGGGAAGGAAAGGAAATATGTTTGATTGGTTCTGGTGACATACTAGATTTACTTTTCCTACTTGGTAATAAATGAAATACCAACAGAACATTTAGAAACAGATTTAGAAAATTACCTGTACTGAAAAATATCCTATGAATTCAAGATTTTTGGCATTTAAGAATAGCTTACTTATATTTTTCATGAACTCCTTGATACCTGAAAGCTAATGTGTTTCCTCTCAACAGCCCAGTCAACCACAGCCAACTTTTCATGGATTAGTTTACATTGGGTTTCAGAGAAACTGAGAGGTTATGTGTGGGCATACCCTAAATTCCTTCCTCATAAAAAAGCAAGCAAACAGAGACCATAATACTAAGAAAAGTGGAGCAAGTGAGTATTTATAAGCTACTAGTATAAAAATAATGAAATTCATTTTTGGAGAGTGAAAGGGAATAAAGAGTTTGGAATGTTGGCCAAAGCCCAGCCTGGCCAGATAAAGACAATTTTCAGATCCTGCCGAACCCTGTAAAACAGCTGGGGGTCTTTGCAGTCACAGAAAGCACTTCACTTAGAATAGAATGATAAGATTCTGCATTTGGCTCTGGGAGTATTATATGTATGGAGTAAAGCATTTGTTGATTTTTTTAAAAAAGATCTTGTTTATGCATTTATTTATCAAATATCAAGCAACTACTGTAATGTCATACACTGGGAGTATAAGTTGAATAAAATGAAATTCCATCTTTCAAGATGCTTACGGTCTATTGAGACAGCACTAAAACCAGTCTGATCTGTACTAAAATGGAGACATGATATGGAGCAGAATGTTTCAAAGGAAAACTGAAATACAGCGGTCATATTTTTGTTCTTTCATTAAATCCCAATATCTGTAGATATTGAAACCTGATTTAGAGCAGAATACATCACATGGATAATTCCCTGAATCAAGCAATGATAATCAGATTGGAAAAGGGGGAATATCTTTGCATTTCAGTTTTGGGTTTTTTGTGTTTTTGTTTTTGTCATCTGTATTTCTCTTCTCAGTGATCAAAGGCAGCGAAGAAAATTAATACCAAAAGGCACCAAATCTGGGCTTTGTTATTAGGTGTGTTTACAAGGAACTTGGAATGAAATTATGAAAACCCTGATTTTTCCCCTCACACATTTGTCACAAAGAAGTATTTGATTTCTATGTTCTGCCTTACTAGCCACAACACAAAATGTGGAGAGACTGTGAATCTGTTATATGCTTCTGAAAGCTATCTTTCACAAGTGTTTCAGGCTATAATTATTCATTATCTTGGTTTTAACATTTTCTGGCCAACAAACTAACCTAAAGGCAGGAGTACAAACATTCTAAGAAAAATGACCAAGGAATGCAAACAAAGTCAGATTCTAAGTCATCTTTCTCAATGGTGCGCTTTACATATTTGTATGAGATAGGTCCACAAATAACACCATTAATTAATTACCCAGCTGAAATATTTGGCAGTTATGGGGGTAGTAGGAGTAATGGGAGGGGGGAGAGTGAGTTATATAAATTTTTAGAACTATATTAACATTAAATCATTAAGATTGAAGTCAAAGCATCTTTGTAGTTATAATTTATTGGTTAACATGTATTTACAGAACACTCACTTATGTGCTTATTAGCTGTTTTAATTATAGGGCACACAGACAATATCCCTTATCTAGAAAAGCTCATGGCCTAGACATGAGGGCATACCACAAAGCAAGATAATAAGATTGCAGTAACAAACACAGAGTTTTCTAGGGGCACAGAAAAATCAATGACTAACTCTGCTTAGGAAGTAATTCATTAAGGAGACAATATTGTTGGATCTAATAAAACAAGCAGAATTTTCAAGACACTCAGGGCAAAAACTTTGCCATTTTTGGTTGATATAATAATGGTCTATTTTTCAGAGCTGCCATGCATTCTGACAAAATTTGCAAGGTGTTCTGTGATTTAACTTTAGAATGAGAGATTTCATATTACTTTATACCGCTACTTTTCAAATATGCTCAGTCACACTTGGGTGACTAAAATGCAATGCTAATTCTCTAATTTATAGGCATCTATGCAATAGAGGACACGTTCTAAATCATAAGTGTAGACATTTTTCTCTCGCACACAATTAAATGAAATTATATTCATTTAGGATGAATGTCCATATCTTTTTCCCTCCGAATAAGCCATTTATCTCCTTTTCTATCTCTGCCTATCATCTATATTTTTGAAAGGTGGTTGCATGATGCAGGCAAAAGTAGAAAGACACAGAGCTAGAAAGGGCTCTGCGGCTGTATGAGATGGCTGAAGTTGGATGAACAAACCAGCAAACCAACACAAGGGAAGAGAAAGGGGAGAAAATATTGGTAGGTATATTGGTGAGACCCCTCACAGGAAACAGATGCTACATTGGGTAACTGAGGAAAGTTTAGTAACAGAATTATATATAAATTTAGGGAAGCCACAAAGGCCAGAGGAGAGAATGGTTTTCAGTACCTGGGACTTGTGTGGAAAGAGTCACCTAAGAGAAGCTGGCAGGGACTCCTTGGGAAACAGATGGGGGCTAATTACCCAACTCCACAGCCCCAATGTCACACCCTGCCTTCCTCTCCTCCCAGTCTCCTCTTATTGGTGGAATAGGGAAGGAACAGGGAAGGGAATTGAAGGAATAGGGAAGACAAAAAAGTGGGCAGTCCCCTGGTTCTTTCTGTCCACACTGGTCAGCCTCCAGGGCACAGAGTTGACAATAACTAGTAGATCTGGGTGACAAAATGGACATTATCTAGCATAATACATTAGACTGCTTCCAGATTACAAATGGCCAGGTATGATGCAGGCAATTTGACCTTACCCTGTAGAGAGCCAGGAGGAGGAAAAAGTTAAAGCAGAAATTGATACGATCAGGTGGTGCTTTTCAAACATCACTCTGGTGACAGTGTAGAGAGTAGACTGGTGTAATGACATGTTGAGTCAGGGAAACCAGTTCTGGTTGCTGTGGCAAAAGTCCATGGGAAGTGGAGGACTGCATTAATGCAATGGCAGGGAGAAGGGACGAGGGTTGATTAGAAGGCAGTGTTGACAGGACTGTGTGTAGGGGGTGAGGGAGGAAGGGTGGGAATTGGGAAGACACTATCCAATTACCCCAGGGACTAGGGATGTAGTGGATAATATAGTCCTAGGAAAATAGGATGCAGGGTATACATTTCTCATGGACAAACTGTGAAAGTTGAAGATTATCTGTTCACAAGAGAGAACTTCACCCTAATAGAGACAGGAATTTCTAACGAGAGGTTAAAATATGACCAACTCTGTGTGTGCTGTGATAACTTCTGTCTGAAGTAACTCACTCAAAGGCTTACAGAGAAAGTGATCTCTTTTTTCCACATGGATGGCTGCTTAACTGTTAATTGGTGCCCTGAGGAAGCATTTAAGAGCTCTTGGATCAGACATGGGCAGTAGTAACACAGCTAGCTTCTATTTGGCTTGTACACATGGTAGTTATAAGCACAACTAATTATCATAAAAAACAGCTACCATTTTTTCAGGGCCTATTTTGTGCCAAGCATTGTTGCCTTACAACAACAACATGGCAGCTTCTTTATTTATACTTTAGAAATGGGAAAATGAGGAGGTTAAGTAACTTGCTCAAGGCCACACAGATAGGAAGCAGATGTGCTAGAGAGTATACCAATGGCATTGGGCCCACTCTTTAGGGGCATACAGATGCTGGTGGTATAAGGGAGTTATATGAAAATATTATGTGTTGGATACAATTACACACGAATACTTATGTGATTAATTATGATTTTTAAAAATAAATTAATTGCACCCCATTTCAGATCCTGAGAACATACATTTTGATGCTTTGATTCTTTTCCTGGTAAGCTTTCTGAATAAGGTGGTTTAAGAAATTCTCAATTGAGAAGAGGAAAAGGAAGATGCTGGCCCAATAAAACATTGAGACTAAGTTCCTTCAGGGAAAGGAACATGCCTTATTCATAAACTGCTTCCTTGATAGAACCTAAAAAGACACCTAGTATATGTTGCTGCTCGATATGTATTTCTGGAATGAATGAACCAACAGCAGGTTCTTTCAAAAGTGTCTCCCCTTGGAGATTTTTGTCATCACAAGGTGGAAGATGAGCAGCAAGATTAATTCCACCAGGCTGTATTTACATAGCAACATGGATCAGAATAGAAGATGTCTACTTAAAGCACACACAGAAACAACCACACAACTGTATCTCAAGAATTATTAATGGAATGTACCCAAAATGATTTTTTTTTTTTAAGAGCTTCACAAGGCCTGGTGGGATTGGTTCCAGTTGGCTTGGATGAGAGGTCACACAGATTAAAAATAGCCTTTCTTAATATGGAACAATAGGCTACATTCATTTAACAAGACAGAAAAAAAAAAAATGACCGTCCTCAGGGTGGGAATGAAGCTTAATCCTATTTAAGAGCTCAATTAACCCTCAGAAGATTGAGTAGGTCCTCTGCCTTCACTGCCATTCTTCTGTCTAGCAGAGCTTAAAAACAGAGATTCATAAAGAGGAATACATTTGTATATAATTGAAAATATTTTAAATGGGGCATAATAAAGTTTAGTAATACAAGAACCAGTTTGGTTAGGCCATTATGGTCCTTTAAAACTAGAAATAAGTCATTCTCTTTTAATTGTCAAATCTGTTACCATTATTAATAAAATATTCAAACACAAGTTTTTATCTTGACACATAAATTCACCGATTCTTAAAAAATAATTTCTTTCCTATAATTATCAAACAAAATTACATTTCCTTCTAAACTAATCAGTACACTCTCAAGAAATCTGCATCAAAATCCACGCTGGAGTAAATTCCAATTATTCTAATGTTTTAATATATAGAAGCCAGGTTCTGTTCAAATTAGTCCATCCTGGGTCAGACATCTGGGGGCCTGGATAGGTCATATGTATCAATGGGTAGACCTTATTTTCACAGATCACCTTGTGGAACCTCTTTTGGAATGGAATTTATCAGCTCTTTTCATTGGTGCCCTAGGATTATAGAAATGACTCAAATCATTAAAGAGTGACCATTTCATGTTTTTGTTTTTTTTTTGTGGTTAGATCATGATAAAAAGTGGTGGTTTCATTATATTTATGCTTCTTGTTTAATTAGTTCTTTGTTCTAATAAAACTATCTTTAAAATATTTGAGAAGCTTGAAACACTGAAGGCTTCTCCCTATCAAACCGAAATTATTTAAATGGCAGAAGGAAAAGTAACTCTTTGGCTCTTCATTCCCTCAAGCAGTGGCATTTCTATCCCTTCTTCCTTCCCCTGCCCCATCCCCCAGCCAAGAATTCACATCCTAATTTTCTCCTTAGGGTGTAAAAGAATTTGCTGACATTCTGGAATAAGATGGCAACTTTGCTGTTATAAACTTTGTTTAAATTGCAGCTACTCTTGGAAATTACAGAGACTGTCACAACCCAAGATAAAGCATGACTTTGACCTTCTTTCTCTTTGTGATGTAAATGTTACTTAACCATTTATTTCTTGTCCCACCAGCTAGATACTAACACATCTATTTAAGGTATTAGAGCACTGGAACTATAATTTGAATTCATTTACTACATGCTACGAACCCGTTAAATACCACTGCCTTGTTAAATTGAACAATTTTTCTCTCAAACTGCCAGTTCAGTATTTTCCTTGTGTTCTGAAGGGCTACCTTTCAACATATTAGAGTCAAGAAATCAGATATAGCCTAAACAGGAGAGGAAAGTTAAGCTCATGGAAGGATACAAACTATGAAAGCTTTTTTGTGAAAACTACCCGGTGGCAAAAGTAAGGTCACTGAACTAGAAAGAGAACATCCTCCATATAAACATTATGGGACAAACTAATGCTTTCGTGTGAGGTCATTTAAGTCATGACATCATTTAGATGATAGCAGAAACTTTAACATGGTTCTTACAAAGTCACAAACACCAAATTTCTAAGTGATATGCTTCAAGTTTGGTAGTATATCTTCAATTTTTAAAAAAGATTATTATTATTATTATTATACATAAAACATAAAACAGTACTGAGGATAATCAAAAGATATTTTTGAAAAGCACCTGATTCTATCAATCCAAGTCTAATTTTTCACATTTCCATGTTTCTCCTTAGTCTTTATCCATTTCCCATGGTACTGCTAAGCATTATAATCATAGCCCAGAGCATAGATACATTTTCTAATTTTCTCATACAATCATTCATATTGCTTCAAAATTATACTTTTGATGGTATAGCATCAGCTTTAAATAAGTACACTTCGTTCTGTGACTACTATTGTAAGCTGTTTAAGACGAGAAAGTAAATCTTGATGATTATTGACAATTGAGTTCCAAAAACTGTTCCCTGGTACACTAAACAACATCTAATTCTTTTCCTCAAGAAAAAAAGTTGTGGTTATGGTTACAAGTAAGGCTGCAAGAAGCACACACCTTATTCTAACATGATGTAACGTTCTGTTAGAAAACCACATTTTTTTCTTACATTCTGAGCAAAACAAATAGATTTTTCAGAAATTCAATCATAACACTTGCCTAGAAATTGATGAGATTTATACACTTTTGATATTTAATAAAATGTCTACATGCAGATGGAATTTTATTCTAAAATAGGAAAATAGGAGGGAAAACATAACCAAATGTCCACTTACCAGCCGTTTCCTTCTCTGAAATACCTGGAATAGCCTGAAAAAAAAAAGCCACAAAAATTATGTTATCACTAGAAAGAAACATCAAAATGTTATTAGGAGTAAAATGAACTACCATAAATGCAGCAAATATTAAATAGAACCCAGCAGTAGAGAAATGAGCAGGCAGAGGAACTGAATAGACATTTTTCCATAGAAAGCATACGCATGGCCAACAGGTACATGAAAAGGTGCTCAACATCACTAATCATCAGGGAAATGCAAATCAAAACCACAATGAGGTATCACCTCCCAACTGTTAGAATGGTTATTAAAAAAAAAGACAAGAAATAACAAGTGTTGGCAATGATATGTAGAAAAGGGAACCCTTGTGTACTGTCAGTGGAAGTGTAAATTACACAGCCACTAAAGAAAACAGTATGGAGTTTCCTCAAAAAATTAAAAAATAGAACTACTATATGACCCAGCAGTCACACTTCTGGTATGTATCCAAAGGAAATGACAAGAGGATCTCAAGGAAATAGCTGTACTTCCACGTTCATTGCAGCATTATTCACAACAGTCAAAATATGGTAACAACCTAAGTGTCCATCAATGAATGAATGGATAAAGGAGATGCGGTATATACACAATGGAATATTATTCACGCGTGAGAAAGAAAGATATCCCACCATTTGCAATAACATGGACCTAGAGTACATTATGCTAAGTGAAATAAGCCAGACCAAGACAGACTCTGCATGGTATCATTTATATGTGGAATTAAAAAAAAAAAGTGGAACTTCTAGAATCAGAGAGTAGAGATGTTGCCAAGGGCTGGAGAAATATGGAGAATTTGATAAAAGGGTACAAAGTTTTGGTTATAAGACGAACAAGGTCTGAGGATCTAATGTGTAACATGGTGACTATAGTTGATAAAACTGTATTGTATAATTGATTTTTTTTGATAACTGAAATTTGCTAAGAGAGTAGAACTTAAGTGTTCTCACACCCCCCCCCCCAAAAAAGTAAGCATGAGAAGTGATGGATGTGTTAATCAAACAGATGGTGGAAATTCTTTCACAAAGTATGTGTATATTAAATCCCATGGTGCACACTTTAAATATCTTATAATTTTATCAGTTATACCTTAATAAAGCTGAAAATAAATAAAAATAAAAATGAGAGTTGGGGAACTATCAGTAAAGTTACTAGATCCAGGTATAATAGTTGTCAATCATCATGTAATTCTTTTCTTCTCTGAAAACTCCCATTACCCTGAAAAAGATGTTGGCAATAAATAAAACCAAAAACATTTTTTGAATTTAGGTAAAATTTTTACAGTTCAATTTCTTTGTCCTGTTTTGGAGGCAGAAAAGATAAATTGTTTGGTGGGTGTCTGGGCATTTCAAATCTCTGCCTTGTCTCTTCAAGGCTCAGATTCCTCCTTTATTAGACAGGGACAGTCACATCTACTTCTTAGGGTCACGGAGAGGACCAACTGTAGTAGCTTCTATAAAGCATTGAAGGTCCTCAGGAAAAGGTAGCTGCTGTTACTGTTTGTTTCTATGGGCATTAGGCCAGTGGGTCAATTTACCGATATGAGAGGTCTAGAAGTTCAATTCCCAGCAACTATCATCTATCACTATCACTGTTTAAAAAACAGAGCTCAAAATGAGATGTTTTCAAAAGACTTTAAAGTATAAATGTCTAGTTCTACTCTCTGTGGATATTCTAAAACAAATTAAGGAAGTTGAACTTCTGGTTCCCATTCACCTCAATTATTCATGTATATAATGTCATAAACATGTGGGTATTAACTTGTACTGGAAGACTTCGATCCATCTGACCCACTAGGATTTCATACCTCTTAACCCCAAACCACTGACCAAACAAGATGTCTACAACTGACGTCTCTCCCTCTCTTCATGGACAAAGTCCTGAGTTGGGGTAAGAGAAGTAGGTTAGTAGGCTTAAATGGGGGATTAGTTTTGTTTAAGTGTGTGTGTATGTGTGTGTGTGTGTGTGTGTGTGTGTGAGAGAGAGAGAGAGAGAGACAGAGAGAGACAGAGAGAGACACAGAGAGAAAGTGAGAGGGAGAGAGAGAGGGAAAGAGAGAGGGAGGAAATAGCATCAATCTTCATTTCCAAAAATATCAAATATCAAGATACCACCTTCTTTGTGAGATACTGATTAACTGCTGTGATCCTCACCTTTGGAACTTACAGAATTTGGAGACTGATGCAATTTTCAAATAAGGGGAAAATGTCTCTATGGGTAAAAAATGGAGTTTTTTTTTGGCAAAATTAATCTACAGTGAAAGTATATTTTGACCTAATATCTGTCTACATGTAGTTGTTCACTTCTTGTCCTCTGGGCATGAATGCTGACTCTGCCTCCTGGTGCAGGTGCAGCCAGCCATGAGGAGAATATCAGGTGAGTAAATGGCAGAGTGCAGGGTCATGACCAGAGACCAAATCCCATAGGCTTTAGGTATTATCTTCCTCATTATCCTTTCATTTATAGCAGGACCACCTATTTCTCCTTCCCTTTAAGAAAACTGTTGAGATTCTACACTATAGGAAAGCCGCTCACCCTCCCCCCCCTTTACGGGAAAATTATTGTACAGTTTTGGTGATATTTGTTTACTTCTTATGTACCTTTTTTGAGAAAGAACAGAAACCCTCCCAGTGACAAGACTGCAAATGTTGGTGATAAGCAGTTAAAAGGCGTTCATGGAGAAAGTGCCTCAGGGGGAAAAAGTAGCTAACACTTACTAGGCTCTGAATATGGATAAGGCACAGTTTTAAGCTTTTACCTGCATAAACTCACTGAATCCTTAGAACAACCCCATGGAGTCCTGGAAAGGAAAGTAACTTATGCAAGGTCACAGTCAGTGATGGAAGCCAGGATACAACCACTGGCATGCTGGCCTCTGAGGTCATTAACACTGAGTTTCAAAATACTAATCAGAGTCTTTCTGAAACAAAGGAGGAGAAAGATTTGGAGAGATTCCATGATAAAACGCCAAGATCATGAAATATGTGTGCAGAAATATCTATGTGAGATATTTAGAAATTATCTAAGTAAGCTCTCTCTTCTTATAGCCAAGGCATTTAAGACAAAGTGAATGTGTTGCCCCAAATCACAGGTTGACCAGTGATAGGCCTTCTTTCTATTTTGTTCTATTTGTTTACAAAGTATATAACTGAGCATGTATAAGTAAATATTTAATAAAATGTTAAGCAATGAGTTGTGCTATAAAGCAAAAATATTTTAGTCTCCATGTAGCCAATGCCTATTACTTTAGAATCTCACCATGTTCTGCATGATTAATTAAGCCACCAAGGCTCCCTTCCATGACATAACTGTGTGATTAAAGAAAGGAAAGTCAAAGTTTAATGTACCCAGCCATAACTGCTGAAAGTCTCTCAGCTGATTTATCTTTGAATTTGAGGGAGAACTGTCTCTCTAGGGAAGCTTTATGAGTAAATTTTATAAATGCTGACACTTCATTTTCAATTAATTTGAGCTATTTGTTGATTCCTAAGTTACATGCCTCACATCATCCTATGTACAGAAACCCTTGGCAAAGTCTTCTTCTTTGTGGAATTCACAATCCAACTGAAGGAGATACACGACAACAGAGAATAGTTCCCATGCAGTGAATGCTCCCTGGCAATGATTAGCACCATCGCTGGGGGGACATTAAAAGGAGGGGGTAGATAGTAGGTAATTAGGACTACCCGGGTGCAAATGCAATGGTTTTCTTGGGCACTGAACTTTTGGGAAGGAGGCATTGTTCAGAAGATGTCTTTTGCCTTTCATTTCAGAGAAGAGGCATGGCTAGATTTGGGCTTCATGTCTTGGGGTTCTATAGTGTTATATCTATTCCTGCACTGGGAACAAGACAGTCCGTGCAAAGTGGCTGTATAGACTGATACAGAGTAGGTGTTCAGCAAACATTTGTGGAATTAAAATAGCAAATACATATTCATATATACGGTTTAAATAACATGCATGACTGTTGCTTATGAGAAAGCTCCTATAAAAAGCATATTTTTGAATTCATTAGGGGTTTTTGTTAATAGTTGCCATATGTTTCATTTGAACTATATCCTCAGGAAGTGATTTAACATTTCTGGCAATAAAGCAATTAAATACGATTTTCCTGCTGCCCATATGGGTTCACTGTAACTTCATATTTTATTCTCTCATTTCTTAATGGAACAAAGGGAAGTCTACTAATAACTTCCAAATGAGAGGGGAAAAAAATCATTCGCGGTCTTGTTATTCTTTGTGATATTCAAATGATAAGTCACAATCTTTTTTTTTTTTTTAATGGCTATACTGACCCTCTAGTAGTTCCCCACAAGTAAAGATTTTCATCTAAATTGATCTGGTTTTATAACTCAACTTTAAAAAGCCACTAAAGAGAAAACTTTTTAGTAAAAGGGGAGAAAATAATTTTCTTTGTCTTACTGAGGTCTTTTAAAGCTGTGTGTGGGAGCTCAGACTGTGTGTGTGTCTGTTTATGCTTTTGACGTGAAACATGGTTGGGGGAAATGCTGGTTTTGACATGCCTTCCGGAAATGTTGTAGACATATGTTGATTCTTTTGGTCTGCTGCTAGAATGGCTTTCTTACAGGAGGGACCTCAGCTGGACACCTTTTAGAAACTTACACCAACCACACAGAAGCTGCTAACAAACAGTACTATAAGTAATAGATGTCATATCTGAATTTGTTTTTGTGTGATGACAATTGAAACATTTTAGTTGATCTAATTTCTTCTTGATGCTTTTAGTTAGAAACGGAGTATGATTTTTCCTCTTTAATGTGCTATTTTTATTAATATGCCATGTCCCTCACTTACATAAATTATTTTTTCTCTTAGTTCTTTGGAATCTGAACCATAGAACACTACCATTAAGAAGGCTCTTTGAAAGGCAATCCTTCAATCAATGGGCAGCTATGATAGACTGAAAGATCTTACATTCTATGAAAAAAAATTGTTTTTTTGTCTTGTGGTAAACAATAAAGCACTACAATTTATTTTGCATTTTCTCTCTTCATAGGTTGTGCTTGTTTTGCATATTTTCTTAGACATGTTCACTCAGAAATGTGTAGGATATTCTGTTTTGTTCTATAGGAATTCTCTTCATTTGCCTGTTTAAATATAGCAAGAATCAGTGGCAAAGTAATTTATTCCTTTTCCTTAAAAACATTCACTTTTGTTCCCACAAAAATATTTTGCAGACAAATTGCAAAACGGGCAATTATGTCCTCAGAAATTGCAGGAAAACCACCATCAGTGAAGGAACAGTCTCTGTCTCAGATGAGGGCACAAGAGCCTATTGTGGGCACAATGGGCAACAGGAAGAGTTTGGAGATTCACATTTTTGGGAAGACATGAAAGACAACATAAAAGAAAAGAAGGTACATTGAAAAATGGGTTTGTTTCCATCTCTTTATTTAAAGACTCTTTTGAAATCACTCCAGTCTGTGATATTGTTAACTAGTCAATGATTTCTATTTGCTCCCACTTGAACAAAGAAGTTCATTGAAAAGCTGTGTCTGATTGGCAATCTGATATCGTCTGTTTTGGTTTACAAAGTATTTCTCTGACAGTCATTATTCTCTTATTAAAAATATAGGCTCTTCATAGTGAAGGGGACTTAGATATCATTTAGTTGTGTTTCCCAAAGTAAGTACTTCAAATACCACCTTCTGAATTTTAACTATATATATGTATCGCCTATAAATTATTCCCTTACTAAAATTTAAATATTACATTGAAATAAATATCTTTTTTATTTGACTTATTCCAAATAATAAAAATAAAATGTATGAATTTATGGGTTTGAGTTTTTGATATTACCCACAATACACATGAAAATAAATATTCAAATTTAAAATATTTATCTCTGGATCAGCTGATGTACACCAGTAGTCTATGTAACCATATATCAGGAAATACTGATCTAGTTCTTTCTCTGTCAGTTTTCCTATAAGGATGTTGAGATCCAGAGAGATCGGTGACTTGCTCGATGTTACAGATCTTCAGTTGGCCAAATGGGGAGCAGAGTAGAGTCTGGGTCTTAAAGCACTGTCTGCTATATCATTATTCATAAGACTGGTGAAGTCAAAGCTCACCAAGGTTTCACCCTCTAGCATTCATAATTTCAATTTAACTTAGTTTCTGAATCATTCAATGGAAGATAATGGAAATTCAGGTACAGGAGAAGAGACAACATGCTAGTATGAGAACTCTTTTCAGGGTACACATGTATGTGACCAGAGTGAAATAAACGCATGAAGTTACCCAAGAAATGTAATTTATGTTGTATATCCTTATTTCCAAAAAGAATTTGACATGTCTTATTTAATAAAAGTTGTCAGCCATACTGAGAAAGTTTTTTCTTCCTGGCCAAGATCACAAACGTTAACAACTGTCCCTACAGGTTTGCAGACTGAAACCATAGCTTTATCTATATTCTGTGGTAAAGAAATTTGCGGTCTTGGCTTAAAATAGTTGTGTAAGTGTTTAAAGCAAAGATGAAGTTGATTCTTAAGGGATATTTTGGTGCTGATCACACCCTTGAGCAGAGGTGGGATAACCCTGTCTGTCTGGATAAAAATGTAAGTTGGGCTTCTAACCTTTAAATTGTTTTTTTTCTTTTTCAACATACTCACATTTCCTGTATTTAAAGTTGGTGGGTTCCTCTTCAACAAAGTACAGAATCTGATTCTCATTCCATGCTCACTTCAGATAGCCAAATATTCATTTTAAGTCTGTCCAGCTCCTGACAAAACTCTTGCTGAGGCCATTTTTATTTGGAAACATGGCTTAAGAGAAAGCTAATTATTATACTCATTTGAAAAGGAAGTCATTTTTTTTTTGCTTTGTTTTGTTTTTTGTAAGCTACATAAACAGAAAAACCCATGGCTGAGTCACATTGACTTAACTCTTCTCAGCATTTATTGAAGTTCTTAATTTTAATGCTTCTGCATTTCCAACAAACCCACTGATTAAGATATTATTCATGACAAAACTCAATATCCTTTAGATATATTTTCATGTTGTGAATTCCTTTCAAAATTTAACAAATCATGTCTCCCTTCCCAACTTTGTAATTATGAAAGTTCAGTGCTAAATGCAATGTTTAATTGAAGTTACCATTTTGGCATAATCATTTTACCTTTTACATGGCTTTATATAATTGTGATATCTTATTAATCCTACTTTGTGACATTTGCTGTAAGTTGCTCTATTTTTGTGAATTTGTTAAGTTATATATTTTAAAACATCTAATTTTATGCTCAACCTTAGTAATTCTGGAAAGAGAATTGTTGAAGTAGCTGAGTATGTTCATAAATTTCACTAGAAAAATTGCATTATTTCTTCCTTTTTGTGTATTTGTAACTTCTTCAAAAATCAATTTGTGAGTTTTTCCAAACTATTACTTTACTGAAAAGTATGGTGAGTTGCATATGGTAGCCATTTAGAAATACTAGTTATTCAAGGTAGCTTGTTTTTTTTAAAGTCTGGTTAATGAAAGTTCACAATTAAGGAGCACCGTAGACATGTAGACTTATTTTCAGTAAACATGATACTCAAGATAGGTGACTTATTCAGGGAACAATTGACTCAGAATGGCTGTTTATTTTTCTTGGTGAACAATGTTAGATTCATAATGGATTTTTTCATTTTGTTCATGTCCTTATTTTTCTAACCTGAATCACAGTTTTTTTTGCTGGTGCGCAAAAAACTTCTCTCTGTATCTCATGGGCATTTCCAAGGCAGCCAGCCATGCTAAAATTGATTACTATATCACTGTTCTCCTTAAAATGCTTCAATGATGACCTTTCCCCCGCCCCCTTTCTGGAATGCCTGGCCATTAGTAACATGCCCTGAGATCCTCATCCTCTTACGCTTCATTCTAGTGAATCAGTTAATAGACACACCTTAAGTATCCATTATATGCACAGCCTTTTATTACAGCGTAATAAAACGATATAAAAAGCTATGCTGTAAAAATAAGTAATCAAATTATGAATTCAAGACTGAAGACTGAAATAGAAGATAGAGGTGGATATGAACAAGTACGAGGTTTCTTGCTGTCACCAATGGGCTCTGTGACTTTGGGCAAGTTTCTAGAACTGAGCTCAGTTTCCTCATCTCTAAGAAAAAGGGTAGAAGTAATATCTACATCTCAGAGCTATTTATGAGGATTCAACAACATGCTGCACAAAGATTATCATAGTACTTGCCCAAGAGCTCCCTAAGTGTAAAGTATTCCTATTATTTGGGTTTGTTATCATGATATAAAAAAGTACTTATTTATTCTGAAATAGTGCAAAGAGGTATAGGTTGTCTGTCTCTGCTTCCTCCACTTCCTTATGTCAGATGAACTTATTTTCTCAAGTTCATTCCTCGTTTATTTATTTTTAACTATTTGTAATTATTTTTTGTGTTACTGTGAAAAAAAAATATTTCTCCTTTTTTGGTCAGCTACTTGTTTTAAGTTTTCTAAAGCCCAGTTTGGAAGCTAACATCTTCAGCCCTCACCTTTAATTCGGAGCCTGTCACCAACTGTTACTAGGTGGGTCTATTCTTGGCCCCCTTGGATGCGAACAAGTGATACTATTCTTTTTGGGTCCTTAGACTGAGGAACAGACTCCCTATTCTGTGCAACCTGGAGCAGCAGGGACTAAGGGCATATGTGGAAGTCACACCTGTATCAGAAAATGCAGAAGATTTATCTTCTGTACTTGTGGGGAACTTTGGGGGATCTCTGAGCTGTAGGAGATACCTGGGGCTACCACTCTTAATGGGTTTTATCATTTAACCAGAACTCTTAATGGGATTTATCATTTATTGAATTTCTCAGAACTAGAACTAAAATGAATTCCATATATGATTCAGACATTACTTGATGTATGTAATATTAATATTTTATATTAATATAATAGTATACATATATGCTGTATATATATTCAGTATAATATAATTTTGGTTAATAGATGGGATTAAATTATAGAGGCAAATATACACTAACAATGAAGTAGCAGAAAGAGAAATTAAGAACATAGTCCCATTTACCTTGCACCAAAAAGAACAAAATCCCTAGGCATGAACTTAAAAAGGAGGTGAAAGACCTGTACTCGGAAAACTATAAAACACTGAAGAAAGAAATTGAAGATGACACAAAGAGATGGAAAGATAGTCCATGCTCATGGATTGGGAGAATAAATGTTGTTAAAATGTCCATACTACCCAAAGGAAATCTACAGATTCAGTGAAATCCCTATCAAAATAACAACAGTATTTTTCACAAAACTAAAACAAATAGTTCTAAAATTTGTATGGAACCACAGAAGACTCTGAAGAGCCAAAACAATCTTGAAAAAGAAGAAAACTGGAGGTATCACAATCCCACATTTCAAGATATACTATAAAGCTGCCGTAATCAGAAGAGTATGGCACTGGCACAAAAACAGACACAGATCAATAGAACAAAATAGATTGCCCAGAAATAAACCCATGATTATATGGTCAATTAATCTTCAACAAAGTAGGCAAGAATGTGCAATGGGGAAAAGACAGTTGCTTTAATAAATGGTGCTGGGAAAGCTGGACAATCATATCCAAAAGAATAAAATTAAGACCACTTTCTTATACCATATAGAAAAATAAACTCAAAGTGGATGAAGGACTTAAATATGAGACCTGATATCATAAAAATTTTAGAAGAGAGCACAGGCAGTAATCTCTCTGACATCGGCAGTAGCAACATTTTTCTGGATATGTTTCCCCAGGCAAGGGAAACAAAAGCAAAAATAAACTATTGGGACTACATCAAAATAAAAACCTTCTGCACAGCAAAGGAAACAATAAGCAAAACTAAAAGTTAATCCACTGAATTGGAGAAGATTTTTACAAGTGAGATATATTTTTTAAAAATTTAATGTTTATTTATATTTGAGAAGGGGAGAGAGAGAGAGAGAGAGAGAGAGCAAGAAGGGGAGGGACACAGAGAAAGGGAGACAGAATCCAAAGCAGGATCCAGGCTCTGAGCTGTCAGCACAGAGCCTGATGTGAGGCTTGAACCCACAAACCATGAGGTCATGACCTGAGCTGAAGTTGGACGCTTAACTGACTGAGTCATCCAGGCACCCCTACAAATGAATTATCTAATAAAGAGTTAATACACAAAATATATAAAGAATGTATACAACTCAACACTAATAAAACAAGTAATCCAATTAAAAAATAGGCAGAAGACATGAACAGGCATTTCTGCAAAGAAGGCATACAGATGGCCAACAGACACATGAAAAGAGGTTCCACATCACTCATCATCAGGGAAATACAAATCAAAACCATAAAGAGATATCACCTCACACGTGTCAGAATGGCTAGAATCAAAAATACAAGAAACAAGTGTTGGGGAGGATGCGGAGAAAAAGGAACCCGCTTGCAGTGTTGGTGGGAATGCAAATGGTGGAGCCGCTGTGGAAAACAGCATGGAGGTTCATCAAAAAATTAAAAATAGAATTATCATATGACCCAGTAATTCCGCTACTGGGTATTTATCCAAAGAATATGAAAACACTAATTAACAAAGATATATGCACCTCTATGTCTATTGTAGCATTATTTACAATAGCCAAATTATGAAAGGAGTCAAACTATCCATAAAATGATGAATGGATAAAGAAGATGAAGTATGTGTATACATACACACACACACACACGCACACACACACACACACACAGGACTATTACTCAGCCATAAAAATGAGTGAAATCTTGTCATTGGCAGCAACATGAATGGAACTAGAGGGTACAATGTTAAGTGAAATAAGCCAGTCATAGAAAGACAAATACCATATGATTTTACTCATATGTGGAACTCAAGAAACAAAACAAATGAACAACAACAACAACAACAACAACAACAAAACAGAGACAAACTTAAAAGCAGACTCTTAACTATAGAGAACAAACTGATGGTTACGAGAGGGAAGGTATGTGGGGAATGAGCGAACCAGTGAAGGGAATTAAGAGCACACTTATCGTGATGAGCACTGAGTAATGTATAGAATTGTTAAATCACTACATTGTACACTTGAAAGTAATATAACACTGTATTAATTATACTCTGTTAATACTGGAATTAAAAAAAAGTATAGAGGCAAAGTATTTGTTAATGGTTCAACATAGAATTCTGTACAATATCTAGCTTACAAACAAAATAATTTATATATGAATTTATGAGTTTGTTTTATTTTAACTTAGTGTCTTAGAAGGCTGAGAGATAAGGAAGCATTTCACTCATACCCATCTTGACCAAGTTATTACTACCAGTTATATTCCAATATAAGTTTATGTTCATTTCAATAATTCAATGACTACATGTTCCCCCGTATTACTCCAAATTTACTAATATTCTCATAGTTTCATACTTCCAACTTAAAATAACTTTGGCAGAACTAAACTTTTGATAGAAATTCAAAACATATACCCCTAAGTCATAACTGCACAAAAGATACAGATTAAAACTACTTAAATGATATACATAAATCTTTTTATGACAAATTATCACTTTGTTCACTGAATTGGAATTTGCTCTTATCAAATATTACTTCATGTAAGTGGGCCTTTGGCTGGATGCCAGAAACATTTTTGTTATAGGGAGATATTTATTGTAGTGGTATTCACTAATAAATTTGATTTGAAATATCTATTTTATATGTGCGATAAACCACAGACCTGAGCGAGGGCAAGAATCCACTAAAAGTGACTGGGACCTAAGGATGAAATTTGGAGTGACAGAGGACTAATAGAAACTGGAAAAAAAATCACAAACCTGAAACTAATATTACACTATATAAGTGAAATTAGTCAGAGAAAGATAAAAATCATATGACTTCACTCATATAAGGACTTTAAGAGACAAAACAGATGAACATAAGGGAAGGGAAACAAAAATAATATAAAAACAGGGAGGGGGACAAAACAGAAGAGACTCATAAATATGGAGAACAAACTGAGGGTTACTGGAGGGGTTGTGGGAGGGGGGATGGGCTAAATGGGTAAGAGGCACTAAGGAATCTACTCCTGAAATCATTATTGCACTATATGCTAATTTGGATGTAAATTTATTTATTTATTTATTTTTTTAATTTTTTTTTTTCAACGTTTATTTACTTTGGGACAGAGAGAGACAGAGCATGAACGGGGAAGGGGCAGAGAGAGAGGGAGACACAGAATTGGAAACAGGCTCCAGTCTCTGAGCCATCAGCCCAGAGCCTGACGCGGGGCTCGAACTCCCGGACCGCGAGATCGTGACCTGGCTGAAGTCGGACGCTTAACCGACTGCGCCACCCAGGCGCCCCTGGATGTAAATTTAAAAAAAGAAAAAAATATTACACTGTATGCTAACTGGAATTTAAATAAAAATTAAAACAAACAACAACAACAACAAAAAGAAAGGCTTTTGAAATGAGGCTACTAATCAAATAATAACCAAATGTTCAATGTTCCAAAGCTGTAAATTGTATGAACACTGAGATATTTAAAAATGTTCTGCTCTTTGAGGATGCATACTTAGGCAGAAGAGATGTTTGTTAGCATTTCTGAGTTATATGCCTGAATTAAGTCATAAATTGTAGGAGGGGTCTACCCTATGAGGGACAAAGAGGGCTTAATTTAGATAAACATTATGTAAAGGTCTTTCAATTGCCGGCTTTTGATGACATGATAGATATTCTAGGACCTCTCTCCTCAAATCACAAGGTCTTGGAGCCCAACTCAATTTCTTTTACCACGCCAGACTTGAATCCCCTTCTTTGCTGGAAAGTTTCCATTTGGCCTTCCAGATTTCCTTTCTACTCTGTGCAGGAAGTCTGACCTGGATGGGAAGGGGCGCCATATGCTCTGGTTTTCCTGGGATAATCCCGGCTTACAAGGGCATCCTGGTCAGTTTAGCATTTGTCTCAGAATGTTCCTTTTAAAAAACAAACAAACTAGACTTTATTTTTCAGGACAGTTTTATGTTCACAACAAAACTGAGTGGAAGGTACAAAGATTGCAACTATACCCGTTGCCCTTACACATGCACAGCCTCCTCCATTATCGACAGCCTCCACAGAGTGGTACGTTTGTTGTATTTATTATTTGGTTGGCACATCCTGATCACTCAAAGTCCATAGCTTGCATGAGAGTTCACTCTTGGTGTTGTAAATTCTATGGATTTGGACAAAAATATATGACATGTATCTACCATTATAGAATCATACAGAATAGTTTTGTTGCTCTTAAAGTCCTCTGCGCTCTGACTATTCATCTCACCCTCCCTTCAACCCCTGGTGACCACTGATCTTTTTACTGTCTCCAGAGTATCACATAGATGGAACCATAGAGCACGAAGCCCTTCCTGGTTGTTTTAACTTAGTAATTTACATTTAAGTTTCCTCCATGGCCTTTTCATGGCTTGACAGCTCACTTCTTCTTAGTGAATAATATTCCATTGTCTGAATATACCAGTTTATGTGTCCATTTACCTACTGAAGGACATCTTGGATGCTTCCGGGGTTTGGCAGTTAACTATGAAAAATGCTCCAATAAGCATTTGGTTGCAGGTTTTTGTGTGGACACAAGTTTCCACTCCTTTGGAGTTTACAACTTTACCACTAAAGAGTGTAATTGCTAGATTGTATGGTAAGATAATACTTGGTTTTGGAGTGTTATTTTTTAATGATATAAAATTATGAATAGTGTATTAATATGGGTCAGGGCCTGTTTTTCTTTCTGGCTTCTATAATCTTGTCTAGTAATGTGTGATATGCATGTGCAGAGAACAAAGTTCTCACTTTGATATATGGTTACATCTGAAAGATGACTAGTGATAAAAAAACCTTTCTTCCTGGCCCTTTCCAGATGTCATCGAACAAGCACCTGCTTGTTTCAAGAACAGCATGCAGGTTGCTCGCTGGTTTAACAAAGTGCACTCGGACACACGTGGCTAGGGACAGCTCAATCCTGACTTCAGGTAATGATGGAACTGTCTGACTGCTGCCCTACTGGTCACTTGATGTACCAGTCAGTTGTTGTCTGGTGCCTGCTATGGTCTGCAGGACATACAGAGCCTGATGGGGGAAGAGGGAAACATGGGTTAGGTATATGCGAAATATGCACACATGAAATATGTGGGGAAACAGAGTTGGAGCAGTCCTGCCATAAAGTGTATATAGTAGTCGGGGCATTCCTGTTACAGCGGTCTCATCATTTAATGTAGGGTCTAAACATCTGCAATAGTTACGTAATTATTGAGTAACATTTTTTGCAGTAATTATAATTAATTTAAACAACTCCTTTTACTCTCAAAAGTGTGCTAGTTCGGATGGTAACTTATATGGAAACATTTTGTATGGATTCCATCAATAGGGTCTCATGCCTCATAGCTTCCAGGTAGGTTAGGCCTATGGGGACACCCAGTAGTGACTGTAAGGGTGTGATATCGTGATTTGTAAAAAGAAATATATATTTGATCTTCCACCTTGTTCCTGGCACAGAGCTTCTACAACCCCTGTAACTTCCTAAATTGTAAGAGTGATAAAGGTGTCTTTTTTATGTTAATGAGGTGACTTTGGTACCTAAGAATGGAGGCTGATTGCCAGTGGAGCCAGGCAAATAATTAGAGGGTTGGCACTTTCAGCCCCACCCACCAACCTCCTGGGCTGGGAGAAGGGCTGAAGATTGAATTCAATCACCAATGGCCATGATTTAATCAATTGTGCCTATGCGCTGAAGTCTCCATAAAGCCCCAATGGATGGGGTGCAGAGAGCTTCTAGGTTGGTGGACGTGTGCAGATTTGGGCAGAGTTGTGCACTAGAGAGGGCATGGAAGTGCTGCACTCTTTCCCCATGCCTTGCCTTACACATCTCTTCCATCTGGATATCCCTGAGATACATCCTTATATAATAAACCAGTAGTCTAGTAAGTAAAATGTTCGGCAGAGTTCTATGAGCTACTCTAATGAACTAATTGAACCTAGGCGGTGGGTCATTGGAACTTCCGATCTATAGCTATTGGTCTGAAGCACAGGCAATAACCTGGGCTTGCAACTAGCATCTGAACTGGGGAGGGAAAGGGCAGTCTTGAGTGACTAAATCCTTAACATGTGGGATCTGCCTTCTGGTACATAGTGTCAGAATTCAGTTAAATTGTAAGACACCCAGCTGGTGTCCACAGAATTGTGTGGGCAGATAGAAGTTGAGGAGAATGGAAAGAAGGTTGAGAAAAGGAAAAGTCAGAGAGAGAAGCTGTAGTCAAGAAACAGGTTATAACAGTAATCAGAAGGGTCAGCATTTTGTGAATACCTGGATGAAATGAGGGCAAAATGCCCCAATGACACAGGGAATAGGCAATGCCTATTGAGAGGTAACACTTACTCAGTGCTCACTCTATTCCAGGCATTTTTCTAAGCACCAGCAAATAATAACTAATATAATATTAATAACTACCCTATGAAAGGACTACTGTCATTATTCCATTTTATATAAGAGTCAATCACATAAGAGACAAGGTAACTTACTGCCCAAGGTCTCAACTTTCACAAATGGTCAAGCCAGTAATTGAATGCAGGATTTTAACACAGAGTAAGTCTATGTTCTTAACCCCTACTTTATGTAACTTCTCTGGACTGAGATATTACTTTTTCTGTAAACACCTGCCACCATAGATAGCAAGAGAAATAAAATAGATGAGAAACCGAAGATATTGGTATTGTTTTTAATTACTGGGAAATAAAAACTGGAATGTGAGTGTAAAGGAGTAATTGAACTTTCATCACATTGGAGATGCCGACTGGGTGGATGCGATGGATTTTAAAGGAGCAGGGGGCACTAACACAAAGTGAAACACGAAACCCTGGCACTTTTTGCCTTTTCTACATGTCAGTCCTGGGCTGGTTGCCCCTTCCCTGCCCCCCCACCCCGTTTTTCCCAAGCAGACATTACTGGCTAAGAGTACACTCACTGGAGTAAAAAAGTCACTTACTTTTTATGACCACACTCGAAAATGTTTATACACTTTCATGAGACAAATTGAATGCTCTGCAGTTTAACCTCATGTGATGCTTCCAAAGAAACACAATGGAGTGAGGTTCAGTCCAAAGCAAGGAGCAATTTAAATAGAGCTGGCTTTTGCAGACCTGGGGTTTTTCCATCAATCATCAGTGATGGTAAAGTGCTGATTTATACTTATAATGGTGCTACCTTTCATCAAGGTCAAAAGTAATTGGTTTAGTGGCTGTTTCATTTACGAGAGTGTTTATGTTACAGGCACATTGACAAAATAAAAAACATTCTTCCAAAGTGAAAGTAATGCAGGAAGCATATGATGGACACCTGACCCTAAAGAGTAATCTTGTATGATAAATGGGGTTCCATTTCCCCCCCATTGGCAAACACTATCCAGTTACGGTCTGTATCCCCAGCTTATTCCTCTCAGCATCTTCTCTAGGCTGTTGCTTAATTCTGAGACTAGATAATTAGGGCTGACAAAAAGCTGGTTTGGGTTTTAAACAATCAAATTGGCACTATATCAAATGATTTCTAGTTCTAAATATCAGCAAGATGCTACTTTATTATCTTAAACTGTGTCCTAATCACATCTGGGATATATGGCCTCCTTGTGATTTCTGCTATCCATGAAATGGGTTAAAAATGTACCCTATCTTTGCTTTGAGAAACCAAGCTCCTCTGGGGGTAGCTTTTAACTTTTTTATTGGGTGCAACTTTGTCCAATGATCTACTTTTTTTTTTTTTGTTAACAAAAGAAAATATTGGGTAGTATGTTTTAAAATAAGATATATGAAAACCATGTCATATATCTCCTATTGAAGAATTACAATATAGCAGTATCCTAAACTCACAGAAGTAATATCAATCCAGTAACTTAAAATGCAAAATCTTGTAGTAGGAAAGAATCATACATTTTTTTGAATAGTCAGGTTTATTCATCTATGTGCTTAACAGAGAAATAGTCAATAAAGGAATTAGACACTATAAAGAGATTCCCAAGTAAGATACCTAAGCAGTTCCATACATTTTAGCAACAAATAGAATGTTCCATCTGTAATGAGGCTCTTTCCCCTTTTCAATTACTCACTGTCTTTTCTGTAGGAGGTTACCGTTACATAAGCCCTGCATCAGGGGGATAATTCATCTAGCTTTCAGGAAATTTCCTTCTTTGTTTTTGATAAGAAACAAACATAAAAATTGGCTTTTAAAAGTGGCTGTAGGGGCACCTGGGTGGCTCAGTCAGTTAGTGTCCAACTTTGGCTGAGGTCGTGATCTCACAGCTAGTGAGTTTGAACCCCACATCATCATCAGGCTCTGTGCTGATGGCTCAGAGCCTGGAGGCTGCCTTGAATTCTTTTTCCCTCTCTCTCTGCCCCTCCCCTACTCATGCTCTGTCTCTGTCTCTCAAAAATAAACAAGCATTACAAAAAAAAAGTGGCTGTTATTTGTAGGCTCTCTAAATAATGATTCGCACCAAATCCACATGGTCCAGATGAAAGAGGTGACTTATATAAGAATTCAGTAAATGTGCTATATTCTCTGGTAAGCCTAGTTTTAATTCCCACAGCCCTTTTCTTTAGTATTTGGGTCAAAATTCCATTAACAAAGGACATTTTCCCACATATTCTCCACTTTGGGAGACTTGAATACTAGAACATTAAAGATTTATTGAGCTGGCCTGACAAATGTTTCGATTCAAATGCATTTTTTCCACTGGGATTTTGAACATGTGTTTTTTTTTTTCAAGAACTATAGTAAATTTCTTTACACTGAACAAAATTCTGAATATAAATCAAATTGCTTTTATTAAATCCCTTAATTTATTAATCAAAACATTAAAGATATTATCTACTGGATATTTTAACTGATATCCACAGCTGCTGAATACGTTCAATCATTCTGGTTTTTAAAGCAATATGTTAGTTGCTAAAATTAATGAATAATAGTCTTAATTGTTGTGGTTAATGTTTGGAAGCTTTTTGCTCTACTTAAAGGGCAAGCACCTTGAGGGCAAGTACTACAGTATTTTTACAGTATAAGAGTATACCCCCTATAAAACTTTTTTACTATGTTTCTTACTTTTTTGTCTATTTATACCACCTTTAAAACTTTCTAACGTTCATGAACTGTTAACATTGAATTGATATTATTAACTTGAATTTCATATAGAAGTGGACATTTTAACATATAATTAAACCCCAAAGAATTTACAGTGGGTATCTAGGGACCTCAGATATTGTCCTATAGCCTTAAGAAGGTTAAACACTTCAGGGGCTCCTGGGTGGCTCAGTCAGTTAAGCTTCGGAATGCCGATTTCAGCTCAGGTCATGATCTCACCTTTTGTGGGAC
The DNA here is from genome assembly GCF_016509475.1 of Prionailurus bengalensis. Taxonomy (NCBI): domain Eukaryota; kingdom Metazoa; phylum Chordata; class Mammalia; order Carnivora; family Felidae; genus Prionailurus; species Prionailurus bengalensis. The sequence goes on along the minus strand of NC_057344.1, from coordinate 25,274,452 downwards.
TGAGCCCCCTGCTGGGTTCTGCACTGATAGCACAGAGCATCTTGGGATTCTCTCCCTACTTCTGTCTCTGCACCTCTCTCCTCCCCTGCTCTAGTGTAAGCACACTCTCTCTCTCTCAAAACAAACTTTAATTTTTTCTGATTTTTTTTTTTTTGAGAGACAGTGCAAGCAGGGGAGGGGCAGAGAGAGAGGTAGACAAAGGATATGAAGCGGGCTCTGTGCTGACAGCAGCGAGCCTGATGCAGGGTTCAAATTCATGAATAGTGATATCATGACCTGAGCCGAAGTCCAATGCTCAACCGACTGAGCCAAGCAAGCACCCCAATAAGCTCTTTAAAAAAAACGTTAAACACTTTAGATCATAGTTTTCTTACTTTTAAAGTTTTAGCTTATCTTTAAAGTTCCAAATTTTAAATAATTCTTAATTTGTGCTGAAGTATCTGAGTTTCTCTTGGAAATGTCTGTTAGTAAAATACTTAGACTGAAACCGATGAGTTCTAGGAAGTAATATTTCCTTACTGCATAGAGATGGCATTACCCATAGAGTTTGTAATGGTTTTGATATATGTCCACAAATTCTTTGACACTCCTCCCTTTAAAAGGTAGAGCCTCATTTCCCTCCCTGAGTATGGCTGAAATAACACTGTGTGACTTCCGACACTGTGTCATAAAATGTGTTGCAGCTTCTTCCTTGCTCTCTCTTTTGGATGGTTTGCACTGGGATAAGCTAGCTCCCATGTCATAAGGACACTCAAGTTGCCCTACATGTTGACATGGCAAGGAATGGAGGCCTCCTGCCACCGGTCAGGGGAGTCTTATCAGAAACACATTCTTCAGTCCCAGGCACACCTTAAGATATCTTAAGTGCAACTTCATGAGATACTAAGCTAGAACCAACTAAGCTGCTCCTGAATTTCTGACAAATGGGTGTGAGATTATAAATGTTCATTGTTATTTTACTTTGCCAACTTTGGGGGTAATTTTTTAGGCAGCAATAAATGGCACACTTACCAATACATTTAAATGAGGAACTTTTGTAAACATCAACAGAACTCCAAGTAAACTAAAATTCATCTTATTTCCTAGGGAACTAGGTCTTTAAAGTCTCCTTTATTTTTTTTTAAATTTTTTTTAACGTTTATTTATTTTTGAGACAGAGAGAGAGCATGAATGGGGGAGGGTCAGAGAGAGGGAGACACAGAATCTGAAACAGGCTCCAGGCTCTGAGCTGTCAGCACAGAGCCCGACGTGGGGCTCAAACTCACGGACCATGAGATCATGACCTGAGCCGAAGTCGGCCGCTTAACCGACTGAGCCACCCAGGCGCCCCTAAAGTCTCCTTTAAAAGACTGTTTCATGTTTGGGGCGCCTGGGTGGCTGAGTCGGTTAAGCATCCGACTTCGGCTCAGGTCATGATCTCACAGTTGGTGAGTTCGGGCCCCATGTCAGGCTCTGTGCTAACAGCTCGGATCCTGGAGCCTTGCTTCGGATTCTGCGTTTCCCTCTCTCTCTGACCCTCCCCTGCTCATGCTCTGTCTCTCACTTTCTCAAAAAAAAAAAAAATAAAATAAATAAAATAAATAAATAAATAAAATAAATAAGACTATTTCATGTTTAAAGATATTAATATACTCAATATAAAAAAATCACAAAATTCCCCTGCTACAATTAAATAGCCTTTCCTTTGGTGGCAGATCTAATGGAAATGAGTAGAAAGCTGGCCTCTCTTCTTCATTATTATTCTGCCTTCATCCTTTGCAGTTAACCTTTCTGCTTGGCTTGATGGTCATCATGCCTTAATTTGTGTTTATTTAGCTCCCCTGTATATTTTAAGTCAAATCAGGAGCCATGTATAGCATAATAAAAATTAATTTCTCCTCCTAAGGAAGTTAAGATTTTCAACAAAGAACGATGTGAGCATACAGTTAGGCATATGGTATTCATATCATACTGATATACATAGAGATAAGGTAATACAACAGAAGGAATAACTCATCGTAATTGACTATAATATATAGTGTCTTATTTAAATCCCACAGTAATACTGAGGCCTAAAATAAGCATTTCACTAGTTGGTGGTATTATTTCTTTTAAAAATAAATATTTTTTTCTGATTATAGATGTATCTGAGAGACTTTGATAATACAGAAAGATACTCTCGTGCAGTGTTAGTGTAAATCATGTGGCAAGCTGGCTTAAGAATTATGTGAGATGGTTCACGTATCTCAATGCATTTAATTCTGTGGCTTCATTAGAATCTACCAGGAGGTGCCACTGAGCACAAGAGGGCCACGTCTGCTATTCGAGAACAATGGATACAGAGTCTGGCATGTGAGATTAATTTTTTAAATCACATATTAGAGAGAGGCTGGCCATGTTGAAAAGTTTTGTTGTTTTTGCCGTTGTAGTGTTGCCTTTTAGAGCACCGTGTTGTTGCAGGCCTTTCTCAAATGTGCTAACAAGGGGACTCTCCAGAAACACCACAGAAAGCCACCTGAAGATTTTTTAGTCACTCATATTATTAAGGAACATGTAGTAGACATGTCTCTAGGGAAATTCCTTAAAAATAATTTTAAAATAAGCTCTAACTTTATCAATAGGATCTAGCTTTCCTTTTCTTTTCCTTTTCTGTGTTAATCTGAGTCAGCTCTTGGCTTCGAAACCAAATTTAAACCATGGACTTTTACTTATGAAATGAAAATTGGAAGATTTTTTTCAGATTAAATCTTATTGCATATCAAGCTGTTTTACTAAACTTGAAAATTTGGGATTTAAACCAACCAAAATGCAATTACAGTTGTGTTTTACTTGCTAAATCTCAGAGGTGTTACGTTTGTATGTGTAATGTGTGTGTGTGTGTGTGTGTGTGTGTGTGTGTAAGGCAACTGTCAGAGTATCAAATAGTCTTTTGGTAATAATTTGGTGATGCTGTGTAAAGATTATTTACCAAAAAATCACTTGGATTCAAGTGACTGATCTATTTAAACATCATATACTAAAAACTGTTCTGAATTTCTTGACATTACACAGCACACAGATGAACTACATAGAAAACAGACAACAAAAGTACTGAGAGTGAGGATCATAACAGAAATTTCTTTTAGGATCCTGTAACTTCTGACAATTATTTTACAAAACTGGGGAAAAAAAACAAAAGAGAAACCTCAGAAGCTAGTTAGTCTTGGGTTTTTGCTTATAGAGTTTGTTCAGAGCCCTGAAAGCCTGGAGAGAAGCAGGAGTGAGGTTAATGAACTTGGCTTTCAGACCAGAGCCCGTCCCTTGAGGAGACCGTTGGGTTATTTCACATAAGGCAGGGAGGGATAATGTGATACACAGGAATTTTTTTTCTTGCATCCAATAGTCATACTAAATTGCACAATACTTTATAGCACTTCTCAAACACTTAAACATGTTCTGGGACAATAATTTCATACACACACAAAGAAAATGTCAGAAGGCCATAAATGCTGCCCTGCTACATAACAGAAGGCTGATGAGTGGGTGGTTTCTGAGGCCTGATCATAAGGTAGAGACATAAATGAAGCAGGCTGTCACTGAACAATTCTCAGTAAATAATTGGTCTTTCATGTGAAGACAAACAGCTGCTGGAACTCTTTGGAAAATGCTATAGAAATGTAAGAATTCATAGAGAAAGAACTTTTGGCATTATCACAGACGAAGGTCAGAAATGAATATTCTCTGGGAAAAGCAAACACGAAGAGAAAAGACTGTCATCTTGTATCACGTTTTAAAACACGCAGTGGTTTATATTTATTACAATTTAAAGTTAAAAAATGGCTCTACCACTTAAGACTCAATATTGCAAGGTAATGAGGAAGATATTAAAAATTATGAAGTATAATTCCTAGTCTTGGTGAACCTGAGATTTAAGAGAGAGAAAAACTGCACTAATGATTCAAGAAGCTGAGAGGTGATGTTTTTAGTAATGGTTTAAGAAACTGAGAGGGTCCAGCTTTTTACTTAAGGAAGGCTTGCTTACACTTAGACCATAAGTCTACAAGTATCAGTTGACTTCCACTTAAGCGTTCAAGATGGGGTATAGAACATCCAAAGCCTCACAAAAATGTACACGTAAATGTATACGAATATCATGCCATTCGTAATTCAAAAGCCATCAAGGCCAGCTTATTAAGTTGGACAAGTCATATTGGCTCCCAATATCTTTCCTCCACTAAGTCCACTAAAAGAGCCTACCATATCAGTTATGTTTAAGGAATAAAAAGATAAAACTGGGACTTCCAGGCATTCCCACATCAGAGTAGTTAGATCAGGGGTTCTCAAACCTGACTGTGCATCAGAATCACCTGGAGGGCCCTGCTCCCAGAGTTTTCAGATTCACTAGGTCAGGAGGTTTAGGGTGGGGCTCCAGAGTTTCTATTTCCTCTACGCTGCCCTGGGGACCATACTTTGAGAACTGCTGAGCTAGAAGAATATACTGGTTTTATTCTAGTTCTGAAAATAGAATCAGTGGCTGGAGTCTGGTGAGTGACAGAAAGGATGGCACTAGGTGGTGTCCAGGTTATATAACAGTTTGTCTTTATGGTAAGCACTCGCATCTAAATGTGGGGATGTAGGTAGATGAGTGATGATGTGACCCACTTTGCAGTTTTCAGAGCTCACCCTGGCTGCTAAGAGGAGAATGCATGGGGAAAGAAGAGGACCCACGATGGCATTAACAGGGAAGGGATAACAGTTCAGGAAAGACAAATGACTGCCTCTTGAGCTGCAGTGAACATGGGATTGAATGAAGATGGGGGAAACGGTCAGACCTAACTTATATTATGGCGGGGAAATCATTAGGGGTCACTTGGTAAAAGATTGATTGTGGGAGTTCGAGAGAGAGAGAGCTGCCAAAGATAGTCTCCTGTCCTAAGAAACTGGGCGGATGGAATACTGCAGAAAGAGAAACCTGAAGGGGGCTAGGGCTAGGTGGTAGCAGGAGCCAATTTTGGTTTTGGACAAACTTAACCAGACACTTAAATTTTTTTTTAAGTTTATTTATTTTGAGAAAGGTGGGGTCGGGGTGGGGGGAAGAGAGAGTACAGGAGGAGCAGAGAGAGTACAGGAGGAGCAGAGAGAGAAGGAGAGAGAGAATTCCAAGCAGGCTTTGCACTGTCAGTGCAGAGCCCAATGTGGAGCTTGAACTCTCAAACTGTGAGATCATGACTGGAGCTGAAATCAAGAGTCAGATGCTTAGCTTACTGAGCCACCCAGGTGCCCCTCAACCAGGCACTTTTAAACTGTTGGATCAGAAGAGAGGTCTGAGCTAGTATAAATTTTCTGGGGCCTCAAGCTAGGGAGGTGAGGCCCCATGATGTGAGAGTACGTCATGGGAAGTGACTAGGCCTGGGACTGGATGCTGGTCTCTAGGGGCTGAGTCAAGAAGAAGCCAGCAGAGCACTGGCCAGAACCAGTCAGAGCAGAGAGAAACCAGAAGGCTTTGACATCACACAGTCTGAAAGAAGAGATTTCTGAACTGAGAGGTGCATTCTGGAAGTGGGAGGGACACTGTAAGATGAGAATGAAAATGTGATCATTTGGTGTAGCAGCACAGAAGTCAAGGAAGTTGCTGGAAAAGTCAGTAAGGGTAGATGTCGAAACCGGACTGGAGCGTGTTGAAGAGCAAGGGCAGGTAAGGAAGCCAAGACATTTGTTAACAGTGGTCCAGACATGGATTCATCCAATTCCATTTTAAACAGATATTATGCAAGAGGTACCTTGGCCCTGGGGAAAAGGTGAAGACTAAGGTTCCACCTTGGAGTGTCTCATTACAGTCTAGATCGGGAGACACGCAGGTAAACATCTCCTTTCTTCCCTCTCCTAGACTTTCCTAAAGCAAGTATTACTTCCTGGAGGTTTGACGATCTGCTAGTCTTGCAGAGATTCCCAATTTTTTCATATCAAGACATGAATAAAAAATTATAATATTGGCACAGATCATTGGGTTAACTAGAAGGGCTCATCAAAGCTAGGTCTGTATCCTGGAAAAACTCATCCCTGTCTGTGGGTCCAGCCTGCAGGATAAACAGAATCCCAGTCCTCCCCAGACTGGTCTAAACTTGTCATCACCTCAACCTAGATGTGGTCAGTTCTATTCATATCTAGTTTCTTCCCATCAAAATGACAGTTCAAAGAGACCCAGGGGAAAGAAAAGTCTTGCAGAAATAGTGATTTTTCTATTGAATTTTTGGGTGGCCTGATTTTTGAGTGTTTTATGATTAGGAAATAGTACCACTACTAATGTAAAATCTATCTGATCTGTATTATTATTTACAAGTCTTTTTACACATTTTTGTGTATATTTATGTCACATACTTCTCTAACTAAACTCTAAGATCCTTCAGTATGGGACCTATGAATATATTTTCTTTCTTTTTGTTCTTCCTGTGCCAATGTACCATCTTTCATGTTGCAAGTAATGCTTATTGATTCATAGATACACAGGTATGCCAAGTCCTCATATGATGCCCAGGCTTTGTAATACAAGAGAAAGGAACATTGCTTTATCAAGACTGATTTTTGCCTTTGGCTAGTAGACTCATCCGAATCTAAAAGAACCTGGCAAAATCTGGCTGGGTGGAGCTTTAGAAGACCATGTACATATATTCTGTGTATTGATTATTAGATATTTAACTCAATACTTGTGAAGTTTTGACTGAACACAAGGGTCTACCTCACTAAGACTGGTGTTGGCTCTGTGCCTCTTTTTTTTTTGTGCCACCTTCCTTTAGTGGAATGCTGCATATCCTGTGAGCACTGAGCAAACATTAACTATAGGTGATAGTTTTGAGGCCAACACATTCGAACTAGTCACCAGCTACCTTTCTCCAGGTCTCTTCTGATAAATTGGGGACCTTTCGATTGCATGGCCGTGACGCTTCTGCATCCTGTTTATGGGCCCCAGATCCTGGGTGTGCAACCACACACGGTGCGAGGGGAAGAGGTGACGGTCCAGTCAGGGGTTAGGATTGCACACATCTGTCTTTCCTTACTACACATGTTTTTATTTTTGTTTGGTTTGCTTGTTTAGCTTTTCTTCAGACTCTCTGTGGCACAACAACTGAAAACTATTCACAGCGACTTTCCTCACGTGCACAGCATCATGAGCATGGACGCAAGTCAGCCTTGTAGGTGGAGTTTCCTCTCTCTGAAGAATGTTTACACACCTGAACTGAGGTTAAAATGAACATAAAAGATAGATATGAAAAGTACAGATAAGGTGAAGACAATACCCAAAGGGGCTGAAAATAAGCCTCGAGGATACATGAGCCAGTAGAAGAGAAGCTCACTCACTCATTTATGACTCACTCTGAGCCAGGTTCCTCCCGCCACAGAGATTTCAGTGGATTCCTGGCTTCTATTATCCCAGCTTCCCAGTAAACAGGTTCTCACATTGGTTATGTTAGGAAATTATATGGATTGATGTCTTGTCAATAAGCTTAAACTTTTAATTTAATTTTTAAAATTTTAATTAACCTTTTAAATTTAATTTTTAATGTTTATTATTTTATAAGTACCAAATTGTTGTTTTTCTACTGGCAAGTACCTAGTTTAGTTTTAGCTTAAAAAATATTAATAAATGACAAAAGATAAACCAAGTGGCATTTACTTCTCTGAGTCAACCCTAATTCTGAAGCGTAATTTTTAACAAAAATGATTTTTTACAGCGATAAAAAAAATAAGTCTCTCAACAATTTTTTTTATTTAAAAAATTTTTTTGATGTTTATTTTTGAGAGACAGAGAGACAGAGTACAAAGTGGGGGAGGGGTAGAGAGAGAGGGAGACACAGAATCCGAAGCAGGCCACAGGCTCTGAATTGTCAGTACAGAGCCCGACACAGGGCCCGCGAATGGTGAGATCATGACCTGGGCCAAAGGCGATGCTTAACCAACTGAGCCATCCAGGTGCCCCATCTCTCTCAACAATTTAAGCTGAGATCTTGTGAGTGGTGGCTACCTTTTTAAAAGGACACTTTCTTTGCTTTCACATGGAAAATAATTGCTAGGAGAGAAAAGATGACCTTCTTGTGGGCGGCAATTCCAATCTGTAGGATTCCCTTTTGCTCAAATTTGACCAGCGCCATGAAGCCATGGCCTCAATGCACGAAGAACAAATTCTAAGCATCACGGTATTTTAAGAAGTCTGGCTCAGTAAAAGGTGACATTCCAATGAAGGCTGAGAATAAAGCATGTCCAAACTGAGGACTTGTTACGAGGATTCATATTGTTTTGTTAAAACACCTATTGTTTTGGAAGATCAAGGAGAGAGAGATCTATATGCCTGATTTTGTCGCTTGGCTGCATTCTGTTTACCATAGAATGTTTTCAAATTTAAAATGTCTGCGTCCTAATTCAGAAAGGATGCAGACAGAAATATCAACATTCAAAGAACCCCCCCCCCAACCAAAAAGTTATATAAACCTTAAAACTCAGGAAGTTCCACTTTCTGTTTAAAAATACAACGTATTTTTTTGAAATTTCTGATATTTCAGAAGCGCAAATATTTTTACATGACAAAAAAAGTAAAATATTGATGTTGGCATTAAGTCAGGACTTGCTCCTTGTTTTAAGTGGCTTTAATATTATCCTTCCTGTGCCTTATTCTTTTTTGTTAATCTGTTTCTTGACATCATGCATGGAGAATGTGGCCACAGTACCACGTGTGTAACTTCTGAGGATGAAGTCTCAAACCATGTTAGGTTGACATCAGCCTCCATAAAACAACAAAAATTGTTTTAAACCGAGTTAGCTTCAGCATTTTTAATGACCACTAAGTCACACGACAGTAAAACCCCGATTGACCAGAAAGTTTTGGAAACAGAACATAGGCAGCATTTTTTTTCCTTAATGTAGCTTTAAATTTCAAAAAAGAAAATGTTAATTTCAACCACTGTTGAAAATCGTTGTAAAGTGGACTAGGATATTTTCCTGCCTTAGCAAATAAAGCATAATGGGCACAATGCGATCTTTTTTTAAAGACTTAGGTTGATGAAGTGCCTCCAGCTTCCAAGGGTCTAAGCTGCACACCTCCCCCTTTGGTTTCAGCAAGTACATGTGGAAACCACAGGGCCAGCGGGGCACACATAGAATACCCTGAAAGCTGTTCGAAACAGTAAATATAGGTGATCTTCTTGGGTTTGCCTTTTCTCGGAGGAGTAAATTATGGGTTACTTGATTCAGCCTATCAATTAACCCAGGTTAATTGATATTTCAGGGAATTAAGATAGTTTATTTAGAACAATATATTTAAATACGATCTTTTTGGAATTATATCAAGTCTCTAGTGAAATGGGGGGATGCTGTGATTCTGCAATCTGTCCAGAAGGTTACAAAAATGAGATCTCTGTTTATCTTCTTGAAGGGAGAGGAATGGATTAAATCACCTCTATAGAATTTCTATAGCACTGGGATTCTGGAAAAGTTAAGCAAAATAACTAACTTAATTTAATTTTCTAAAATTATTTTCTAAAAGTATTTTCTAAGAAGATTATAGTATTTTTTACATAGCACATATTACTACTTTACCTATAATTGAAAAAAGTATTTTGTTGTCTATTATTAAATCCATGAAAAATTCTTACACAATATCCCTTCTTACCAATAATTTTCTTTGAGATGAAGAATAAAAATTTTCTAAGACTCAAAAACTGCTCAAAAGGAGGAATTTCAAGCTTCAGAGAAAAATGGGTCTCCAATTTGTTACAAAAGTGTCCTTCACATCTTCTCTTCCCCCATTTAAGACACCACTTTATTAAGATTACATAAAACAAAATGCAGAGCAGCTCAAGCTAAATGTGAGTTCCTAAATGGTCCAGAACAACTTACTCTCCTTCTTTATCTATCATTGATTTGTCAGCTACCTGCAAACACATTCATTTTATTATGTTTTTCTTTAGAGTAAGAAACTCAATGTAAGATCTTTGCAAGCCCAGAGTTAGTCAGACACAAAACATTTTTCAAACACCTTCTCTGTGCCAGGCATTGCTCTAGGACTGGGAAAAGAATAATGAACAGAACCAGAAAAGCCCCTTCTCTCATGAAGCTAACTTGACTGTTGGGTAGATTGACTAAAACCATGAAAAAAAGGAAGGTGATGTCACATTCAGATAAAGGTGAGGAAGAAGATAAAATAAGACCATGTGTTGGTGAGTGACGGAAGCTTGGAGAGGGAGTAGAAGGTGGATTTATCTAAAGGAATGGGGGAAGTTAGCTCTCGTGGAGGTGATTTTTGAGTTGCCACCTGAAGAGTGAGGAGAGAGCCCTGCACAGACAGCGGGGAGAGCATGAGCTCTGGGTGCAAAGTCCTCAGAATGGAAAGGAGTTCTGGTGTGTTTAGAGGACAGAGGTAAGGCTAGAGTCACTGTGGCCCAGTGAAAAAGGGGAGGATAGAAGGAATGAAGTCAGGGAGAAGGGCACAGGCCAGACCTATAAGTCCTTGTGAACATTTTATGCTGGTTATAATGGGAAGCAGCTGGGAGGGTTTAAGCAGGAAGAGTAGCTTGATCTGAGATGTGCGTACATGCTCTTGGCTTCGATCTTATCTTTTTTATTTATGAGAATAACAACAACACTTGCACTTGCAGTGTTGCTGTGATGAGTAATGAGGAAATTTGACAACACTGTGTGGTATGCCACCAAAATGCAGACTGGTATTGCTTATGACATTTATAGTGCACCTCAAGAAGACAAAATCAAAATAACACTGGGGTCGGATGTGTCATTTTTCTAACATACTTTAGATATAAAAATCATTGAGTAGAAGCAAATGATTTGCTAACCAATCACTAAAGATAAAAGAGATAAACTGGAAATATAAACACTAAGCATGCAAAAACAAAATCAATTATTTCTGGTCAGAGGCCAAAAGAAAAAGTACACTCTTTTTCCTGGAGGAAAAAAATAGAGACAGAATGAAGACTTTTTCAAATACTTGCTTGACAATACCTTTATTGTACAACTGAATTCCAGAATATTATGAGAATATTTAATTTCCTTTTATTTCTGCTATGCTAAAATCTTGATTATGTAACACATAAAAGGAGGTCTTTATTAAAGAGTATTTTATATGGACATTATTTCTACAACACACATTAAATATTGGCATTATGGGTTTTGAGTTCAAGTAAAGATACTTTGATTCAATAAGGATTAGTTTTAAATTAAATAATGCATCATCTGCCTCATTTCAGAATGATGAATTACTTCATTTGTAATTAAGGATGGGTTCATTCATAGTTGGTCCATAAAATAATTGGTCCAATATTTTCAAAGGTCATGATGCAGGGTAATAACATATTCTATGAAATTTGTATTTTCTAATTATTTTTAATGTCTTGATTTAATAATCATATGAGCATCATGGATGGTAAACAGATGGAAACTTAAGGGGGAACATTCTGATGTCCCACCACATTATTCAAATTTACTGCATATATATCAGAATTTAGGAGGCTAAGGCAAATCAAGAAAACTGAATTTCTGGGAGAATGTATATATTATTTTACATATATATATATATACTGTATATACATACATATGTATATATTATACATTACACTACATGTATGTATATATACATACACAGTGTATATATGTATATACATGTTTATATATATGTGTGTGTGTGTATATATATATATATACATACACAGTGTATATGCTGTGTATATATATATATATATATATATATATATATACATACACAGTGTATACGCTGTGTGTATATATATATATATATATACACACACACACACACACACACACACACACACACACACACACATATATAATTATGCCTACAAAGCACCTTTCCCATAAACTTTGGTAAAATAAGACTGGAAAGCATAAAGTTATGATTCACAGAGATTCAGGACAATAAAGAAAAAATATAGTATTTTTTAATGTTTATTTATTTGAGAGCAAGAGTGAGAGAGAGAGAGAGAGAGAGAGAGAGCAGGGAAGGATCAGAGAGAGAGGGAGTTACAGAATCCAAAGCAGGCTCCAGGCTCTAAGCCGTCAGCACAGAGCCCAATGCAGGGCTCGAACTCACAGACCATGAGATCATGACCTGAGCCAAAGTGAGATACTTAACCAACCGAGCCACCCAGGCACCCCAAAAACCTAATACAGTATTAACTAAATAGCTGAATTAAGCAAGAGTTTCTTACTGTGGAGAGTCCCATTCTTCTGACTGCTATTGATATAAACTTCATGAAAAGAAATATTTTCCCAAAATATTAACTTATATACAATTTTGACCAATTAGGCTTCTTCATTTATTCTTTCATCCAGCTAGTATTTACCGATCCCTTACCATATGTTGACTAGTATCCTGCAATGTTACCAGCCTAACCACATAGGTAGAGGAACTTCCGGTCTTGGTGAGATTGCTCGAACACCACCTTTGTGGCTGACCTGATGAATTTCAAACACAAACTGGCTGCAGTTTTGCCCTGACTTGCTTTTTGTCTTTAGTCAAGTCACGTGGCCTGTTTGCCCCTCAGAATCCACCTCATGGAAACTGAGATAATTCTCTTATCCAATTAGAGGCTTGTTGGAAGTTGAAGTGACATAATATATGTTTGAAACAGTTAAAAACAGAGTAACAATGTCAGGTTCTTAAAAATTATTTTCGTTTAGCTAGAAATAATCGTTGGTTGATGTTGCAGCCACCAGTTCAGCTGAACTCTAACTCTGAAATCAAGGACGGTGGCATGGGAGTGGGCTCACTGATTTTGCCAGAAGTCAGGAGAAATCACAGGGCAATTGGCTGCTCTAAAATAGAGAAATTGTTCTTAATGTGTCCATCATAACACATGCTCTAGAAACAACCGGGTAAGCATGGCAATGGAGAAAATCAATGTTTAGTGACCATCTGTTCTTTGCCAGTGCCTCCTTTTTGTGAAGACACAAAGATGAAGGAGCCCTCATTCCTGACTCTAGAAGTTCAGTCCTGTGACATCCACTCCACACATGCACATATGTGTGCTGTGTAAGGAGTAGGAGTCAGATGATCAGGATGGGCTCATCCTCTTCTAACATGCCAAGGATCTCCGCCCAGATCACAGGGATGACTTACCAGCCTAACTGGCAACTGGTAACCATTAGCTTATTCAATTCTTGAAACAATGTTGTAACAATAAATAACCTTCATTGTTGGTTTGTGGAAATCAAGGAATTCCGCAGAATCAACAACTGTTATGAACATCTACAGTTTTACTTTTGTAAACTTTGTTTAGATGATTTTTTCACACAAAATATTTGTAAGATAACCAAGCAATTAAACCAAACACACTTACTGATTTGGATTTGTTTTTTGTTTTTGTTTTTGTTTTTAGTAGAAGCACTTCATGGGTTACAGTTCATATGTCTGGTAACAAGACAGGGAAATTTCTATAAGAGCAGATGAGTAGGTATTTGCAGAGTGGTTAATAATACATGAATGAACTTTCTTGTCAAATAGGAATTTTACAGACTAAACTGCCGTTATCATAGAGTTGTTCTGAGGTTAAAAGACAATGAAATGACGCATATAAGAACAATTTTCTCGAGTGCCTGGGTGGCTCAGTTGGTTGAATGTCTGACTTTGGCTCAGGTTATGATCTCACAGCTCATGAGTTCAAGCCCTGCGTCAGGCTCTGTGCTGACAGCTTAGAGCCTGGAGCCTGCTTCAGATTCTATGCCTCCCTCTCCCCCTCTCACCCTTCCCCGTTCACTCTCTCTCTCTCAAAAATAAAAACATTAAAAAAATTTTAAGGACAATTTTCAGAGTTAAAACAGCTATACAAAGGGATGAATGTAGCTTAAATGATTTAGTAATTGGCCTCTAAGTCAGAGAGGGCAAGGCACAATCAGTGTGTGACTTTTCTGGCCTTTGGGGACAACCTTTCTAGGGTATAGTATTTATAAGACAGAATTGAAGCATGTGAAACAGTTAGCAGGGTGCCAGGCAAATAACAAGTGCTCCAGAAACAGCATTATTCTTGTAATTCTCTAGTTTCAGTTTACCATCTTTCCTTTCTAGAGGGTCTGTCTTTAGGAATGATCACATCAGACAACAGATCACAGTTTAGTATTTGAGATGTTTTGTTAATATTTGCAGATATGTTTAAATCACAATTGGTTTCTGGCTCGATACAGAGTAGAGATGCCCTATCCTTGTTTCAGTTTTGAAATCAAGAGAATGGATTGCTCTCACATCCAGAAAATTTTCTTAAGTATCAGAGATTATTCCTGATTTAAATTTAAAAGCCTATTTCTACAAAAGTAAATCTGTAAGCACATAGAGCAGAAACTGGGGCTCCCAGTTTTTGAACCCCTATAATTGCATGCCGAGTTTATTTGTGCATGTGCACGTTTATTTCTTAAGAAAACAATCTCTAGGGGCGCCTGGGTGGCGCAGTCGGTTAAGCGTCCGACTTCAGCCAGGTCACGATCTCGCGGTCCGGGAGTTCGAGCCCCGCGTCAGGCTCTGGGCTGATGGCTTGGAGCCTGGAGCCTGTTTCCGATTCTGTGTCTCCCTCTCTCTCTGCCCCTCCCCCGTTCATGCTCTATCTCTCTCTGTCCCCAAAATAAATAAACGTTGAAAAAAAAAAAAAAAAAGAAAACAATCTCTAGCTTTCATTAAATACACAAAGGAACCGTGATTCTCTCCAAATTAAGAATTATTGGTATAGAAAGTCTATAACAATTATAATTTATGATGTGTTTCATTCATGGCTCAAGGGTTCATATTAATTTTTCCTTCTTTCCTTTTCCGTTCACTTAACAAATATTGCTTGAATGTCTATTATGTGCTTGGAGCAACAGAAATATAGCAGTGAATAAAACATATAAAATCCCTGCTATTCTCATTGGACTCATATTCTGGAGGGAGGAGATGGACAAAGAGCAATGATAAAATGTAAGATCAGCCAGAAAAGCAATTAACGTAAGGTAGTAACAAGTGTTATGAAAGAAAGCAGAGTTTGCAGTAGAGTGTAATAGGGTAGAGTCTCAGATGGGGGGTCAGGGAAACCTTTCTGGTGAGGTGTCCTCAGAGCAGACACCTGAATGAAGGACAGGAAGAGCCATCCACATATCCTTTAAAGGCATTCCAGGTATTCAAAAAGGCTAGATTTCATCTTCAATGCTACATATTGACCTTTCTCTTGAATACAGTCCTGCTAACTTTGTTACTCCTTTTTTTGGTTGTTTTTTATTTCTTAGGCCCAATGGATGTGAATTTCTGCTATTTCCGTTCCTGTTAAATGAATGGGTCTGACTGGCTGATTGCTTAAAATGTAAACACACCGCAGTACGTGTTCTTGTTTTATTATTGTTGTAAACTACATGTTTCAAAGGTCTTCCAAATCCAGTAACAATCTGACCAAATCCATAAAGTCCATAATTAATATATCCATCAAAGATTCACAAAAAAGTAAAATGTATGCCTTTGCTTCTGAAGAGCTGGAAATCTCTTCCAGTGATACACAGTGATATACTTCTTGGAATGCTAAACTATGCTCTATGGCTGTATCCAATTGTAGGTGAACTATTCTTGTTCTTTGGGGGTGGTTTTACCAACACCTGGGTCTGTCTGAAGGTTTACAGTTTCCCTATGACAAAGGCATATTCTCATCAAATATCAAGGGATATTTAGGATCAATATCACTCCCTTGAGATTCATGCTGGAGGAAATATTGTGTTTAGTAGGATCTGAGTAAAAACAATGGGTATAGGATCACATTTCAGCAAAAGGACTGTTTTTCCTGTTGAACCAATTTCTATAGCTTATAATTGTAACACCCTACAAAATTAGTAATTAAACAAATACCTGAGAAATAAAGAAAGGAAAGGAAAAGAAAGCCCTCAAGTAATTGGATAGCTTGACACATGCTATCATATAAAGCAGGACCTCTGGGAACTGTCCTGTCTCTATTGTCTTCTGTAAAACTGAGATGACGTTGGGGGTGTCCAGGTGGCTCAGTTGCAAGTGTCTAACTCTTGGTTTTGTCTCAGGTCATGATCTCACCGTTTGTGAGTTCAAGCCCCACATTAGGCTCTGCGCTTGCAGCATGGAGCCTGTTTGGGATTCTCTCTCTACTTGTGCTCTCTCTCAAAATAAATAAATAAACTTAAAAAAATACTTAAACTGAAGAGCCTGATTGGGATTCTCTTTCTCCTTCTCTATATTCCCTTTCCCTATTTGTGCTCTCTTCCAAATAAATAAATAAACTTTAAAAATATACTTAAAAAAATTAAATGAGCTTGCAGACAGAATGAAGTTGGTGAACCTGTAATCAGCTGTGTCTCTTGTACCTTGAGTGTTGGCACGTGCTGTGCCTTTAGCTTAGAGAAGGTTCTTGAACTCTAGCATGCATGGGGAGCCCCTGAAGGGCTTGTTGAGACACAGGTTGCTGGGTTCCAGCCATAGTCTCATGGGTCTCAGAAGTTTTGATTTCTAATAGTTCCTAGGTGACGTTGATGCTGTTAGGCCACATTTTGAGAATCGCTGGCTTAGAGAATTCCCAGATAGCTCCTGACTGAAGCACCACAGGGTGTCATGGCAGTTGGAATGTTGTAAAGAATCATGACAGATGGCCTTGAAGCAGGGCTGGCAAGATGGTGACCGTAATAAGTGAAAAAGGCAGGCTCATCCTCCTGGTATGCAGCTGCTGAGATGCAAGATGCTTTTCAAACATTGTATAGCTCTTAGGTTGGTGCCCCAGGGAGGAACAGGCCCCATCAAGGCCAGCCAAGAACAGACTGATTGCATCTGTACCCAAAGTGTAAAGGACCAAGAGTCATCCATCAAATTCTCTAATCACATGTGTACAAGAGATCAGCCAAGTTGTCAGCTAAACAATCTTTCAATAAGTAAAATAATAAAATACCTAAACTTTAAGTCATTCTATAAGCCAGGTAGTATTTGCTTTAGCAATAAACAAACTCTTTAAGTTGAAATATATAAGATCAAGAGGATACGTTTGGTGAGTGTAAACTGAAGGAGTTAATTTGCTCTCACTCTGTGAATTCTAAACTAAAAACCATTTAAAATCATAAATTAATAAACTAAATATGATGGATGATCTATGACAAAACAAGTAAAGGCCTACTCTTCCTCTCTGAGGGCATATTAAATATGAAGTAATACATGACAAGTAATCGGAACTACCCTATTTACAATTTAATTTACTATGATTTGCAACTTAATTTATAATAAATTTACTATTTAATGCAGATGCTAAGAAACTATTACTTCATATTTCAGGAAAAATGTTTGAAAATGCATGGCAAATATGGAGGAAACTCTGGAAGATTCTATGTGATTAGAATGGCAAGAAAAGTGACTGGTTTGGTCAAGCAAGAGATACGTGATGATAAGTGTTACGTGTTAAGTTGGCTAGTCTTTGGTACCCAGTTGTTTGGTCAAACTCAAGTCTAGACATTGCTGTAAAGGTATTTTTTTTTCAGATGTGACTGACATTTAAATCAGTTGACTTTGAGAAAAGCAAATTATACTTCATCTGGGGGATAGGCCTCTTGAAGACCTTAAGAGCAAAGACTGAGGTTTACCAAAGAAGAAGGGATTCTATCTTAACACCACAACATAGAAACCTTGTCTAATTTTCCAACCTGTTACCTTGTGGAATTTGGACTTCAGACTGTAACGTCCACCCTTTCTTGAATTTCCAGCCTGCCAACCTGCTTTACAGATTTCAGACTTACCAGTCCCCACAATCATATGAGTCAATTCTTTAAAAGAAGTCTTTCTCTGTCTCTACCTGTGTCTATCTCTCTATCTTATGTCTGTCTCTGTGTCTTTATCTCTCTGTTCTGTTTCTCTGCACAACACTGACTAATACAGTGTATATCAAAGACAAGACCAGACTAATCGGAGTAGAGGTATTAAACTCAATTTTTAATGTGACTATGGTGAACTCAACAATCATTTTTACTTTGACTACTTGAAAGTGATTTCATTTCCCTCTTTTTTTAAGATTTATTTATTTATTTATTGAGAGAGAGAGAGAGAATGAATGAATGGATGAGAGCACACATATGGGAAGATGAGGGGCAGAGACAGAAGAAGAGAAAGAGGATCCCAAGCAGGCTCTGCACTGTTAGTGGGAGTCGAATGCAGGGCTCAGTCCCATGACCCTGGGATCATGACCTGAGCCAAATCAAGAGTCGGATGCTTAACCGACTGAACCACCCAGGAACCCCATCATTTCCCTCTTAATTCCCATTGTCCTCACCCTTAGTGTACCAAAACAGCATAGGTACTTATTTTCCATATGTAACTGATATTTCTGTGAAGCACGTTCATGTGTGCTTTCTATAATTTCCTTTGCTTGAAGATGCAAGGAGAGGTGAATTTACGATTCCTTGGTGATTTGAGGAGTTTGAGGGATTGGGTAAGTCCACTATTGTGTTTCCTCCAGTTTCACGTTGTTATCAGTGCAGCTACACCAAGTGACTATTCTGACCAGAAAGTGATGGCTCAAGGCCTGAGACAAGAACATCATGTACAAGGCTGCCGTTTGCACAACTCCTGGGATTATGCAATGTGGTGTCCCCAATCAAGTATGTTCACTGAGTGGAAAAAAGCATTAAAACTGCATGTCTCTCTGTACATTTAGAGATAAAATATCCTTTAATAAAAGTTACAAGATTGGGAAAGATTTATTGTCTAATCTATGCAAGGCACTATGCCAAGTAATTTAGATATCAAATCTTATTTGAAATTTAAACATGTCTGTTAGGTAGATGAAGAAGGAGGAGGAGAATGATTCCCGTCTTCTGGGTAAGAAAAAGAGGGTCAGAAATAATAAGTGACCTGCCAAAGTCAAGCTGTTAGTAAATTAAAAGGAATGATTTTAACTCATATTTGATTCTAAAACCTGTATTCTTTTCCTATACTGGATTGCCTTTAGGTGAAAGTTGGACTCTGGCAGTAGAGAACATAGTTTTAATGCCATTGGTTCAATGTATACATATACCCTCCTGATTTTTCTTAGAGAGGTACCTTTTCTAGACATTGGTCTGAAAATAAATCTACAGTAGGTGAATCCAAAGTCAATATTTCATATTGTTTGGACATACTTATGGACCCAAATTTTATACTTAGTTGCATAAATGTCCAGAATTGTAGCACAAATGGTCCAGGCCATCAAAATGTTTGGTTAGTAGTATTTCCTTTGGGAGAGTGATGAGGGTTTCTCAGAATCTTGGGATTTCTTTTGCTTTGATGTTTTTTGAATTTATGTTATTATCGTATAAAATATTAATTCATCTACCCATTTATTCATTCAATATTTTTTGAATACTTACTTTACCAAAATTCTATATTTTATGCTTAGTAAAGCACAAAGATAAATTAGCTATAGGTTCTCCCCTTATAGTACTTTCAATCTAGAGGGAAGTTCTAGTAAGTGGGAAGACAGAGTACAGACTGACAAGTGATTTTTGATGTCTTCCACAAAGCACTGCCAACAGAATAGTTCTTGCATAAAGGTGGCAGAAATGGTTACCAGTGAAATAATGCACGAGGTTAGCCATTACCCCTTTATAGCAATCACAATGACAATGACGATAATAATACAAGTCAGGTTGACATGTCAGGAAAGCAACTATGGATAAAATCATTAGGGTATATTTTTTTCCCTTGGGGCTCAGAAGTAAGGGGGAGAATGGAAAAACCCATAGAAGTGGGTTTCACTTTGTGATTAGACATAGTTTGCGTATGGTGTGAAAGGAAAAAATCTAATGGTGTGCACACATCTAACCCACTAGTTGTAGTAAATTTCTAATTATTTAATTATTTTACCAAACTGGATCATAGGTGGGTAATGAGAAATGATTAAGTTGCTCTGGTAGACGGAGAAGGCAAATAGATATAATTCCAGAACAGTGAAGCAGAACAGGAATTTAGAGCCCTCGCTCCTCTCTTATTTGGCACACGAGGAGAGTGATCCTCAGAGGGGAAACACATCTGTCCACATGTGATAGAAGAATTGCTGGAAGAAACTGAGATAAAACTTGAGAGGAGAGGACACCTTGGGGACAGAACTTGTCACCCTGTTTATCCCTCCTCAACAATATCCAACTGTCATAAACTGTGTCTAACACGTCAGGAGTTGCTGTAGTAACAACCAAATAGAGAATTAAAAAGACCTTGATTTCAGTTCATCTAGAGTAAAAAGACAAAGTAATCATTGCAGAAAAAGTAAAGGAAATGGATCTCCTTGAAGGAGGAGTTAAAGGCAACCTTGGGAGGGAAAGAGAGGGAGGGAAGGAGCCAGGAGACAGTTCAGAGGTTGGGGGTTGGGGGGTGAGGGAGCTCTTGGGAGAGATAATGTACGTTATGGTTAATCAAGACATGGCTGAAGTAAGTTTTTCATTCACACTTTTGAACTCAGAAATGAGTTAGGGTAAAAAGCTAAAGGTTATCTTCAAAAGAAGGACTCATAAACCTTTGGTGGTGTTATGGTGTTATTCATATAAATAGTATAAAACCATTCAAATCTGTTATTTGGAAGTTTTGCACTGTGCATTTGCCATTATTATGCTACATAAGCTAGATACCTGTTACAACATTAGGGAATGACTTCACGAGAATCCCAGACATTGAGAAAAGCTCTTTCAAAATATGCCCAGAGTTCTGTACTTTGGGATTATATAGTGTTATCCTTGGAGAATATTATGTTACTCTCTACAACTTGGCTAAATTTTGAGTGTACATATTTTCTTACATAAAGAGATTCACAATAGCAGTTAAAAGAGTCTCTTTCAATTCAGCTTGAATTTTCAGCCATATTTCGAGTCTCTTGGCTTTGAGGGGAGAAAAATAATTCACAATCATAGTCTAAGATTTCAATCAGAGCAGGAATGAAATGTAGACTCGTCTGAATTTGTAAACAAGTTGTGGTCTAAAGGTTCACTTTCAAGTCTGCTGTATGGAACTCTGAAATCATTTTTTCATAGACAAAAGGACTGACGTGGTGGCTGGCTTACCAGGTCTGCTTACAAAATCCCTTGAAGCCATCATGTACATAAAGTTTAACTGTTTTTCTAGTTCTTTGTAACATGAGCTGAAGGTACAAGAACTTGATGGCAAAGTGCAGAGTTCCTTTAATGTAATGGAATCATTGATTTTCCCATTGTCCCGGCTGGGGATGTGTTCAGAAAGGAAGTCATGGAGTGGCTGGGTGGTCTTGTCAATGTAAACCCAGTTCACACTCTCCTTTTTATTTTGTAGTCACCGTGATTGGTTTTTCTGGCTTCCCCTTTCCCAGGTGCAGCAGATATTTCTGACAAGGTTTTAATTCTTCTTGGATTCAGAACAAGAGGAACATACTTAAAACCAGGATATACTGCTTTTGGTATTTTATGAGTATTTCTGAAAATAAAGGGAGAAAAAAAAATCAGGTGACTGATTTTTTTTTAGTGCATCCCTTTCTCTCACTTTATGGAAAAAAAAAAAAAACAAAATCACACTTTAATAATGGTGATGAAGAAAGCTTTATCTACATTTATGAAGAAAATCTAATAGATCCCCAAGCATGTCATCACTGGAGCTTACAGATGTATGAGTGTTCTGAGACCGAGAGCAACAGGGCTGGACATGACTGGAGTAGCCATGTTGGAGGAAGCAGCAATATATAGCCTCTTCCTCAGTATATAGCCCATTTGGGACTGTGCCTAGTGAGCAGATTTAACCCTCAGTGAAATCAGTTTGAGGGTTAGAGTTTAGTCCCAGTTACCAGAAAGCATACAGGGGAGGGAAGAAAGAAGCAAAGTGGCTGGAGTATGTCTGTGGCCACGTCCAGGATGTTAGGGTCATAAGCAAATCAGGAAGGATGAATAACTAACCTTGGTCCCTATCTTGTGGGTGCCAAAGATGAGAAGATCATTTCTGCATATGAAGTATATATGAATAAAGAGATTTCTATGAGTAGAGTAGGGGCTCCTATGCCTCAAACAAGAGGGAATTAAAAACCAAATGTTTCCTGGAGATGATCTCACTTGCAGAAATACGGCATAAATGGGGGAGGAATAGAAAAAAAAGGTAGGTATTAAGGCAAGGAGGTAAGAGAACATGATCTCTGTGTGGTTGGTATGTGTGTGTTTGATGGTTAGGCACAAGAAGCTCCATGTTGTTGGAGTTTAAAGTACATTATGTGGTAAGGGGAGCAAAACCCAGCTAGAGAGAAGGAATACTTCGGGGCTGTGAGCCATACTAAGGAAGGTGGTTATTATTCTCTAGAGCATAGGGAGCTATTGAGTCCAAATGGAAGTGACATTGAGAGATTTGCATTTTGGATAGATGAATAGAGAGGTGTGTTGGAAGTAGATTTAAAGATGACAGACTGGAAAGGATACTAGTTAGGAGGCTGTTTCAAGAGTCTGTAAGAAAGGTGAAAAATACTTTATGAAGACTTTTTGTTAGAATATAAATAGTAGGAATGGAGGGCATGATTTCAAATTCAAAAAATATTTAGATACCTCTGATTAAATCAACATTCATTTAACTTAGATTTCCTTCACAAACATATTATAATAGTTGAAAAAACAGAAATAAAGAGAATATACAAGGGGAAAAAGGGAAAGGAAGGTGACAGGAAGACACAGAGATGTGAGCGATATCAATAACATTCCTACTCCAGAAAGATGAACTGTTTGCAGCTATGTTATAGGCTGTAGAAAGCTGTGGTCTCAGCCTTCTTGGGGGAAAATCAGTAAGAGGGAAACATATTTGTTGAGCTAAAAAAAACCCTAAAAATGCTCAGGAATTGGGGGTACCAGTTATTCTGGAAGACTGGGACAGGCATATAGGGATAAAAAGAGGAGGAATGACTTTATATGTAGCAGTTAGATTCCCAGATCCTAAAGCCTAAGTTGTAGAGCCAGTTAACTGCCCATAGGCCATTTCAGCAGGAGACAGGAAGTTTGCTCTCTGGACAAACTAACCTGGCAGGTTCTGGATCCAAGAATACTGGGCAGAGCTGAGGACAGGATGAGGGGCAGAAATAAAAATAGAGAGTAAGGGAAAATCAGCATTCCATAGCCAGACATTACCTAGGAAATGCTAGAGAATTTCGTTCTCAAGAAACCTGTCAGCTAAAGAGAGAACAATAGACGTCAATATTTGAAAAACTTTTCAAAAAGACTTGGGTCTCAACCAGATTACTAGCCATCAGTACCAGTCTCCCATCCCTGTTCCAGTGCACAACATCCAATCATTTTTAGTGGTTTATCTTTATACATAAACAGAGCCAAAGCTCATCAGACATATAGGGAAGGCTGATAATATGAAAGGCAAAACAAAAAAGAATACATGCAAAACACAAAATTTGGAGAAAACAGAAAATGCAAGGCAGAAAAGAAAATGCAAAGGAAACCATAATTAGAATCAATATAAAAGTAAGTGTAAAGAATCCCATAATAAGACCAGGATGCCACAGAAAAGGATTATGCAGAGACATGAAGGGTCACGGGTATTTCTTTTTTAAAGAAAAATTCAAAAATTCAATAGAGGTTTTGGAAAAGAAGTTAGTATAAAATTTCTCAGAAAAAAGATTAAAAATAATGAAGACATAGAAAATGGAAGTCAAAGGTTATAAAAAATAGAGGATAAGTCCAAGAAGTCTAATATCTATATTGTAGGAAATATGAAAACGGCATACAAAAAAACAAGAGAAAGAAATTATTTTTAAAAATGCAAGAATATTTCCAGAAATGAAAAAGATGAGTTTTCAGATTTAAAGGATAAACAATTGACATAAAGTAGAGAAAAAAAGGGAATAGATTAACACTAAGGCATATCATTGTAAATTCTCACTACATTAGAGATAAGTAGAAGAATCTAAATTTTTCATAAAGTAGGTGAAAACACATCATATATAAGTTGAGACTCAGAGACATTGGCCTTTCTAAGAGCAAAACTGTAAGCTAGAAGGCAATCAACTAATGTCTAGAAATTTTTAGTGAAACTAATTTCTAACCTAGAATTTGATACCTAACTAAACTATCAATCTGGTATCCAGGCAGATTAAAAGCATTTTCAGATGTGGAAATTAATTTCAAAAATTATATTCCACGCACTGTTTCTTAGTCATTGGAGAAAACTGCTCCATCATGACAAGGAAGTAAACCAAAATAGGGAACGATGAATGAATTCTAGGAAACAGGGGAACCAATCCAGGATGAGCCAAAGAGAATCATGGTGACAGGTTGACAACTGGAAAGAGGGATAGATAACAGTCCACAGAGAAGCAGAAAAATGTAAAGCACGATGAGAAATATCCTCAAGAATAACATAAAGTAAGATAAAACAAACATGATAGACCACAAGATCAGTAATATCAACATATTGAGAAAAGTTTTATAGTTCTGGCAGAGAGTTTGGAAGTGAATAAGTGAAATGACTATAGAAAATAAGCTCTCCTTCAAAGGAAGCAACTAAAAGGAAAAAAAAAGTTCAAACAGGAGAATATCATAATACAATATAGTGTGTGTGCACGTTTGTGCGTGTGTGTGTGTGGTGTAGGAGAGTTTAAACTTTTATCTTTGGTAGCTGAATAACAAAATGGGAAAAAACAAGAAATATCAATTAAATATGTTACTTAGAAATATAGAAGTAAATATTGGTAGAAGCAGCAAACAAACAAATAAAACCAAAACCAAAATAAAACCTGAAAATAACTGCTCTGAGAAGTAGAAAGCAGGAGATGAAAGAGATGGAGTAGGGTTCGCTAATTTTCGTTAGACACAGAAACAAAAAAGGAATAAATACTATAAAGAAAAAAGAGGCCAAGGATCTGGATTTGATGTGGACAGGGTAAGTGGGTGAGGAAGGAGAGGAAACCTGAACAACTAGTTTTCTAGATGAATGATCAGGTAATCTGAACCTGACTATGGGAAAAGAGGAGGCATGATGGCAAGAGATATGGGGAGGAAAAAGAAGATACGCTGCATTTCACACATCCTGAATTTGAAGGTGGATGTAGCCTCAGAATGACCAGATCTAACTGTATCAGGACTCTCTCTCTCTCTCCTTTGCTTGTCTTGGTTTGCTGACTTTAGTCTTTGACACCAGCTTCTTCATTCGATTGCAATATTGCTGTAAGCATATTAGGAATTTTAATTTGTGACCAGAAACTAAAATAAGCAGTCTTGTCTGGCAGGTCCGAAAAAG
Source organism: Prionailurus bengalensis (assembly GCF_016509475.1). Taxonomy (NCBI): domain Eukaryota; kingdom Metazoa; phylum Chordata; class Mammalia; order Carnivora; family Felidae; genus Prionailurus; species Prionailurus bengalensis. Next base: position 25,249,251 of record NC_057344.1, on the reverse strand, counting down.
TGGAGATTGTTACGAAGATCCAAGCTAGATCACGTGCTCCCCTCTGTGGCCAGAGGCTGGATCTGTTACTAGGAAAAGGTGTCTGGAGGAGAAAAGCACTACCATACCACATCTAGAACTTTTCTTAAAATCTGTATTCCCTTTCTTTCAAGGCCCACCCCCAAATGTACCCTCATGATAGATGTTATAACTACTTCAACTGGCATTCATTTAGCCTTCCTCATTAATATGCATTGCTTTATTACTTGTATGTCCTTTATCATGTATGGCACTTAGCTGAATTTTTTTATGTGTGTATATTGTATTTCCTCTCCAAGATTTTAAGATTCTTAAAAAGCGTGAAGTGTAACCATGAAGAAAAGCACCAGAAGGATTATTTCTAAATAAGAATTATCCATGTTAGAATAGTAAGCTTGGAAGACTGCAAGCTTCCATGATTCTATTCCCACCTTACCCAAAAGACCTCTTTATAACTGTTTTCAAACTTCATACTCATTCTTTTGGTATCCTCTTCATAATTGTTTTCAAACTGTGTACTCATTCTTTTGGTATCATTCTTTGGAATATTTTTCCTGTTCAAGATAATTACATTTTGAAACAGTCAAATCCAATAACAAGTTTCAAAGTTGGTTTTTGATACAAATATTGGATTTTGATTTAGATTTTTGTAATGGACAAATTTAGGGACAGTTTTCATGAATAAAATAGGTAACCATAGTGTGTGGTGATGTCTTCTCCCATGATTTGTAATTTAGCTGTAAAAGTCTTTGCAAAGGAGTCCCAAATGTTTTTATTTTTATTTATTTAAAAAAAAATTTTAACGTTTATTTATTTTTGAGACAGAGAGAGAGCATGAACGGGGGAGGGTCAGAGAGAGGGAGACACAGAATCTGAAACAGGCTCCAGGCTCCGAGCTGTCAGCACAGAGCCCGACGTGGGGCTCGACCTCACGGGCCGCGAGATCATGACCTGAGCTGAAGTCGGCCGCTCAACCCACTGAGCCACCCAGGCGCCCCCCAAATGTTTTTAAACAATGAAGTTATGTATTTACTAAACATAAATGTAGCACTTATTGTGTTTTACATAAATTCATTTATATTCATTTATTGCTATAATAAACTAATGAGGAGAGTATTATTGTTGGCCCTATTTTACAGAAGAAGAACATGAATCACAAAGAATTTAAGAAATTAATGTCACAAACTAGGAAACAGAGTTGGGCTTCAGTCCCAAATCCATGTAGCTCACCATTGCTGATATGCTACACTATTGCTGTAATGTTGATTTTTCCAATAGAATCACTAAGAAAGGAGTTGCATGCTTATACCTTTGAGCCAAATCCATCCTTTCCAGTTTTCGTACAGTCTGTAAACTATATTATTTGATATATGAAAAACAGTGAAAGAGCATATATTATGGCACATGAAAATTACATGAAATTGAAAGTTTAGTGTCCACAAATAAAATGTTATTAGAACACATCCGAGTACACTGGTTTTTGTACTGTCCATGCTGCTTCGGCAATGGCCACAAAGCCCAAAATATTTGCTTTCTGACCCTTTATAGAAAGTGTTTACTGAGGGGCGCCTGGGTGGCGCAGTCGGTTAAGCGTCCGACTTCAGCCAGGTCACGATCTCGCGGTCCGTGAGTTCGAGCCCCGCGTCGGGCTCTGGGCTGATGGCTCAGAGCCTGGAGCCTGTTTCCAATTCTGTGTCTCCCTCTCTCTCTGCCCCTCGCCCGTTCATGCTCTGTCTCTCTCTGTCCCCAAAATAAATAAACGTTGAAAAAAAAAAAAAAAAAAAAAGAAAGTGTTTACTGAAACCTGACTTAGAAAAATTGTAATTCTCCGGATGCTTAGGTTCTGACACATTTCTCAAAAGAGATTGCAAATAAATCCCCTTGAATTAATTTACATTAAATTAAATATAAATTCTTATTTCAAATTCTTTTAAATTACATTAATAACCATGCATATAGTAGCACGTATCCAGTCATTCTTTAACAAACGTTTAATTCATATATGCCAGACACCGCCTGTAGAAAATTTTAAAAACACAGGGAAGTATAAAGAGTAAAATAAAAACCTTTATTAATATCCTTTACAGTCAGTTCTCATGTTCCCCAAAACCATCTATGTAGTGCTTTGCATACCATTAAGAGATCCATAAATCTTTATTAGTAATTAATTTTGGGGTATTTTACACATAGAATGTGTTTCCCGTTAGGTGCTGAATGGCTCCATATGCTTATAAAGAGATAAAAGGAAATCATGCAGAGACAGCTTTCCGATGAAATAAATAAATAAATAAATAAAACACTAAATGCAACTAGAAAGAGTTCATGGAGCATTGTGGTTGAGGGCAGGTCATGGAGCCAGACTGTCTGCCTTCAAATCTTGCTACACTGTTTACTTCCCGCCCAAGCTACATGCAAAAGCGCTCAGATGGATGGATCACTTACTCTCCCTGGCTTCAGTTTCCTCATCTGTAGATGCATGTGTTTTAGACAAAAGGATCTGTAAGGTGTCAAGGATTTTATGAACACATAAGTTTGAAAAAAGGAACAGATATGACGGGTTTCAATTTTTAACATTTTTATTGAGACACTGTTTGGTGTGGTGTAAGATACCAAGCAGATAAGAATGAGGTCAAATAAATATTTACTGCTGGCTAAACATTAACCTTGCTTGGTAATATTAGATGAATTATCTTATCCTTCCTTTAAAAATAGAACATTCACTCCTGTGGACAAGCGTATCAGTCCCTTTATTTTTCAAAGTAAAGTGATAAGTATATAATAGTAAAGATAAGTTGATACCTAAACAAATTGCCTAGAACTGTAGTTAAAGCTGAGTGATTTTTGTATTAAATCAAAATATCTGGAAATTTCCATTTTATTCTTTAATTCAAAACATGATTGATTTAGAGATATGTAGAGATGGGCAATAGCCCACTTAAGATAAATATTTTTCATCTAGAGTTTTAATTTAGGATATTATACAGTTTTCATTTCCCAGATGATGCTACTCTTCCTTCTTACCTGTCCTTAACATAGACCACTTTCTCCTGAAGGGTGATTAGAGGCAGCTTTGCTCTTTAAGGCTGCAACCCAGACAGGTTATAGAAGTTAAGCCATGGGAGGCTTGCCCTGTTCGGTTCTTAGGAGAGTAACTCCCAGGGAGGGACAAGGAGAGGAAAGGGGCATTCTGGTGAGGGGTTGCAGAGCATCTAAAAAATTTCGTTGCCAACTATATATGTGGTATTTCTTCTGAGTCAGAGAAAATATGTTTGATTTTATACTTAATACCTATAAAAAGTCTCACAACCTTTTATTGCTTATTTACTTAAAATAACAAAGGATTATTTTTCTAAAGCCCCTTCTAACTCTAATGTCCTGGACTACATAGCCAGTGGCACAATTCTTGATTTACTCAAAACTGGTTGAGAGTGAAATAGGCTAATAGGTTTGTCTGTGAACACACGCTTCTCCACATTTCAGCCTCTTGAGATTCTGCCCTCCGGCCATATTGAATTTCTTTTTGTTTCTGTAATTGGCTGTGCTCTTTTATTCCAGACCTTCAAACAATATGTTTACTCTGCCTAAAAACTCATTCCCTACGTCTTTGCTTGGCTAATTACTACTGATTAAAATTCCTTCATTTGACATAGTTACTGGTGCCTTATACATACCAACTTCCTTCCAGGCTTTCCTTAAGCAAACTTTTTCTAGAAGTTTCCTGGTTCTTCTAACTAGTTAGATGCTTTTGCCGCATGCTCCCATAGCAACCTGTACTTCTATCATAGCCCTTAGAATACTTTATTGTCTGCCATTGTCAATTCCATTGTCTAATAGACTTGACTGTGAGCTTTAGTGGAAGCAGAGAATCATCTCCACCTATGTCTATGCCTGGGGCCCAACACAGTATTTGGCATCAAGCAGCTGATAAAAGATTCACGTTGGGTGAATGCCAAAATAATTATCATAGTTTTTAGTATACACATGCATGTAAATAGGAGCCCTTTAGAAGTAAAAAAAAGAAAAAAAAAGAAAAGAAAAAAGAAAATTTAAATAAACTTATTTGGTTTGAAATTCACTTACACCAAGTCCATTAGCCCATTTCAGTTTGCCGAATGCCACTAATATTTAGCTCACTGATAAAGCTCAGATGTGTAGAAAATGAGAAGTTTTGGGGTCCCCGGGTGGCTCAGTTGGTTAAGCGTTCAACTACAGCTCAGGTCATGATCTCGCAGTTTGTTAGTTCAAGTACCACATCGAGCTCTGTGCTGACAACTTAGAACCTGGAGCCTGGTTTGGATTCTCTGATTCCCTCTCTCTCTGCCCCTGCCCCACTTGTGCTCTGTCTCCCTCTGTCTCTCGAAAAAATAAACAAACGTTAAAATTTAAAAAATAAAAATAAAAATAAAGATAATGAGAGGTTTAAAATCAATGATTATTCTCATTTCAAAAGAAATAAGACATCATTGGAAGGGTTGCATTTACAATCATCACATAGCTGCATGATCAGTCAAAAATGTATTATTTTTGGGGCGCCTGGGTGGCGCAGTCGGTTAAGCGTCCGACTTCGGCCAGGTCACGATCTCGCGGTCCGTGAGTTTGAGCCCCGCGTCGGGCTCTGGGCTGATGGCTCAGAGCCTGGAGCCTGTTTCCGATTCTGTGTCTCCCTCTCTCTCTGCCCCTCCCCCGTTCATGCTCTGTCTCTCTCTGTCCCAAAAATAAATAAAAAACGTTGAAAAAAAAATTAAAAAAAAATGTATTATTTTTGGAAGACTGAGGCTACCCGGTGAGGCTCTCCAGGTTGCTCTGTCCACCGATTTATGATTTTCTGCCGTATCTTTACAAAAATGGCAACCAATGGTGCTGTTCTGAAGAGACTGGAACAGAAGGGTGCAGAAGCAGATCAAATTATTGAATATTTAAAGCAGCAAGTTGCTCTTCTTAAGGAGAAAGCAGTTTTGCAGGCAACTTTGAGAGAAGAGAAGAAACTTCCAGTTGAAAATGCTAAATTAAAGAAAGAAATTGAAGAATTGAAACAAGAGCTAGTTCAAGCAGAAATTCAAAACGGAGTGAAACAAATACCATTCCCAGCTGGTACTCTACTGCAAGCTAATTCCACAGTTTCCGAAAAAGTGATACAGTCTATACCAATAAGAACTATCTTCTGGTGCCAAAGAACCGATAACAGGAGGAAGAGCGGAAGAAAAGATGAAAGAGAAAACTGAAATGAAAGAGAAAAAGGAGAAAAAACAATCAATAGCAGGAAGTGCTGACTCTAAGCCGATAGATGTTTCTCGTCTGGATCTTGGAGTTGGTTGTGTCATTACTGCCAGAAAACATCCTGATGCAGATTCTTTACATGTAGAAGAAGTAGATGTTGGAGAAACAGCCCCAAGAACAGTTGTCAGTGGCCTGGTGAGTCATGTTCCTCTTGAACAGAAGGAATGGTGGTGATTTTACTTTGTAACCTGAAACCTGCAAAGATGGGGGGAGTAATATCTCAGGCAATGGTAATGTGTGCTAGTTCACCTGAGAAGGTTGAAATCTTGGCACCTCCTACTGGGTCTGTTCCTGGAGACAGAATTGTTTTTGATGCTTTTCCTGGAGAGCCTGACAAGGAGCTAAATCCTAAGAAGAAGATTTGGGAGCAGATCCAGCCAGATCTCTGCACTAATGATGAGTGTGTGGCTACATACAAAGGAGTTCCCTTTGGGGTGAAAGGGAAGGGAGTGTGTGGGGCTCAAACTATGACCAACAGTGGAATAAAATAAAATAAATAAAATAAAATAAAATAAAATAAAATACTCATTTACTGAAATACATTGGAGAAAACTTTAATAACAATAAAAAGAAATATATTTGTCAAAAAATATTATTTTCTAGGGTTTGAAATTGCCATAAAGAACTAAAATTTCAAATGTTCTAAAACTTGCAATCACATTTTAAAAATAGATTTTGATACCTTAACTGAAACTTAAAAAATAGGTCCCATAATAAATACCATTTGTTTGATATCTGTTCACTCGGCTTGGGAAACAATAACAAAATACCAGAGACTGTGTGGCTTAAACAATAGAAATGTGTTTCTCACTGTTCTGGAGGTTAGAAGTCCAAGATCAGGGTCTAGCAGATTTGATTCTAGTGAGGACTCTTTCTGGCTTGCAGATGGCCATGTTCTTGCTGGATCCTCACATGGCCTTTCCTCTGAGTACACATGAGGGGAGAGAGCAGGCTCTCTGGTGTCTCTTATATGACCAGGGCTCACGATTCTGACTTCATTTCATTGTAATTGCTTCCTGACTCTAAATACAGTCACATCAGAGGTTAGAACTTCAATCCATGAATTTGGGGCAATCCAATTCTGTCTGTAGCTTTATCGTCCTAGAATAACATTTTAAGTAATTCAACTAGAAGTCCTGGAAAGTACTCCTTTTGCACATATAACACAAAGTCATATTGATTCATTAAAAAAACAAAAAGTCTCCCCATCCCCTCTACTAAAGCACTGATATGATGATGCAAGGGAGATTATTCTGGAGTTTGGAGTAATAGTCACTAACTTGGCATTATCTTTACAGGAACTGATTATTATCTGGCCAGATTTTCATACAAAGCATTTCCTCTTGAACTTTTAATGTAGTCTCATTTAGACTTGCAGACCTGGTCATGAACTCAGAAATAGTCCCATTCAGCTCTTCATCTTAAAGATGAAGAAATCTAGTTCCAAACAGGCTGTGTTGTCCAAATTCTTTAGCAAGTTATTCAAAGCTTTTCATGATTTGTCTCAATTTACATTTTATCTAAATTGTCCTTCCTTCTCCCGCACTGTATGTTTTCACCATTCCAGATTACTTGGCAGTTACCTTTCAAGGTCCTGCTTGAAACCTCTCCAGATGCTTCTGCCTACATTCCCCAAACAAAACTGATTATCCATTTCTGTCTCTTCAGAATTTTTCCAAATGCTTGTATGTCATTTATCAAACTATATCATCGTAACTTGTATTAACTTATTTTCTCTATTCAATTTGAGCTTCTTGAAGCCAGCAACTGGGCTCTATATGCACCAGTTCTAACCTATAGTACAGGGCTTAATAAATGATTTCCAAACTTTATTTCTGAAGGTCACATGGCTAATAAGTAGTACATCAATAATGGAAATTCTGACTTCCTGACCAGTGCTCTTTTTTTACTCCTAGGCTACATTTCACTTTTAGGACAGTACTGTTAGAGTTCTAGAAGGTCTTTTGAGTCCAATTACTTCATAAGCGTAAGTCAAAGAAGCCTCAGAAAAGTTCTTCCCTGAGTCAGAGATTACATCCTACTTTACTGTCTGATGCCAAAGTGTTTCAAATATGCCATTCCAGAGAAAACTGTTATATTTCTTCTTAGGCAAATTTAACCCAACTATTCAGCACCACAAGTCAGGTCTGACATGGACTGTTACGACTCCAGCTTGCAGGGGAACTATGCAAGGCCTGAGTGTGGTCACACTGTAAGATGCCTTATAGAAAAGTCACTGATGCCTCAAAGAGATTAAAGGTCAATGAAGTTAAGCCTGGGGCAACTGCTCTCTGAACTCTGGCACATTCTTACTGGTTTTCTGCCATTTTATTGTGTTTGGCCTTTCCTTTATGGTTTAGCATGGATTGTGAAATTCTGAATAAAGTTACAAGAAGACAGGTTGTTTCTTCTTTTGTGAGTCCAATCATAATTCTTCAGGATTTTCTTTCTTGAGAATTGTAATAGTTGAGAAATTTTTGTGACAGATGAGTTGAATTCTTACGAAAATTGGGATGAATGAAAACACCTATTTTTTCCAATGCTGTATGAGTTACCCTGGATTAAAAACATACTACAAATTTTGCAATACTCTGAAGATGTAAAGAATGCTTGGAAGAAATTAGAAGAGGACCACTGGATAATTAAAAAAATATGTAAATTCCACTTAGGATATAAATTTTATTAAAATACCTGTATGTATCTTCTCATAAGTTAGGTATTACCTTGAAAGAGATAAGAACTTTCTGAAAAATCCCCAGATACATCTTTAAATTTTTTTAATGTTTATTCACTTTTGAGAGAGAGAGAGAGAGAGAGAGAGACATAGCACTGGCAAGGGAGGGTTAGAGAGAGGGAGGCACAGAATCCGAAGCAGGCTCCAGGCTCTGAGCTGTCAGCATAGAGCCTGACACGGGGCTCGAACCCATGAACTATGAGATCATGACCTGAGCCAAAGTCAGAGGCTTAACTGACTGAGCCACCCAGGCACCCCCCCAACCCAGATAAAACTTTAAAGGCTAATGTTATTATAACATGTTGCTTTATAACAAACATTCTTCTATCCACTTTAAGTTTTTTCTGGAACTCACAGCTGTAAGTCAGAAGATTCTAACTTAGTAGTTAACTGAAACTAGCGATGTCAGAACAAGTCTCTTTGCCACATACGCAAAATACACACGTAAAATACACACCCATAGGTAGAAGTAGACAGGTAACACACAGTTGTTTTTACTTATAAACAGTAAAATAACCTGAAGAACATTAAAACTCGAATCAGATTTTCATCTCAAAATATCAGTTTTATTTCCCCCAGATCAGTGAGATTGCAAAGTTTAAGTGCCATCTTGGTAGAAGGATAAGGGATGGACTTTGGTTTGCATTTGGTCCAAAAGCCCTTGATTTCTCTGGTAAGTAGTTTTTTCTTGTTTGCTTAGCAGCAGGGACTATTATTAATTTGCCTCCTATGTTTTCTCCTGGCCTAAAGTAGGTGAAAGAAAAGTAACAAGAGTTTCCTTTCCCTTTTAAAGAATAAACATTAAAATATTTTCCCATTTTATCCATTATAGTTTCTCCTTCCCAAATAACCCAATCACAAAATAGGATTTTAATACCTTTAAAAGTACAACATAAAATTCCTAAGGAAGGAGCCAAATAACAATGCTCACAGGCAAGGGAAATAAAAAAGTGAGTATTCCCTTTTATCTGAACTCAAGCCCCCAAAATGGTCATTTCTTTTTCCTTTTTTATCTTCTTTGTTTTCTCTTTTTTATGTGCTCATTGCCAAAGTTATCCAAGTTAAGGCTATGTTCCCCTGCAAGTTTGTGGATGATATTCCTCTCTAACATTATTTGAAAGATAATGCTTATTTTATCAGGCAAAAGGAAAACAGTTACAAATGATCTTTTTAAATAGTATTTGTTCTCTGGCCTCTCTGCCATCTCACAAAACCTGCCCCATAAGCTGATCCGGAATTCCTGGTAATTGAAATGGCTTATTTTGTATCCTCAACCCATCAATTTAGTTTTATTGGGTAATGTTACGCTCAGGTAATGCTATACAAATCTGGGCAAATGAGTTTTACTTCAAAGACTTGGGACTCAGATTATAAGTGAAAAGAGCCCAGTTCTGCTGGTGACGTGCACCTGCTGATCTGCCTGAAGTTGATGGGGATCTCGACTCTCCCAAGGGGTGGAGCATACTTTCAGCCACTGCAGCAAAACACAACTCATTCTAAATGAAGCATCGGAGAGGAGATCTCAGCAAATCCAGTGATGCTGAAATTTGTCTGGAACAGCAATCCTGAAGTCGGCTTTGGGACATCCAATAGTGCCTTCAATTATGTAAGGAGTTTTGCAAAATTCTTTAAGAAGTCTCAAAATATAAATTAACTAGTTATTACCAAAAAATGATATAAAATAAATAGCAGCCGTGCCATGATTTCAGGAGAGAAGATGGACAGTGTCACAAGTTAAGCAATGAGATATGATTGTAACTTGTAACAAGTTGGAAGTTTAAGTTCTAAAGCACTACAATATATATGAGAACATATGTGAAGTTTAATGCCATTCAGGTTGTTAGGGAATGAATAAACAGAATGTCTAGCCATTACACTTGATGTTGTTCTACACAGAAATTGAATGGGACAACTGCTAATTCAAAAACTTCATATAAAGAGCTACTGCATCAACGATTAAAAGTGGGTATGCCAGATTCTACCTTAGGGAATTTAGAAAACATTCTCCCCAGTTTCCCCCATTTCTTCCAAAACTGGGGAGAATGCTTTCTTTGCCTATCTCCACATGAGACAGACAACCTGGGTTCAAATGAGTTGGCGTGCCTAGAGGAATTTATTTCATGTTTCTGAGTACTAGTTTCCTCTTCTGTGAGATGGGAATAATAACATCCACCTTGTTGGATTACTTTGAGAATTAAATGCACATAAAACACTCAGCTCAGAGCCCTGCCCAGGGTGAATATTCAACTCAGGTTAGTTTACCTGACAGTGGGTTACAACCCTGTCTGTACATAAGAACCCTGGAAAAAATTTAAATCTACTGGTGTGAGGGCCCTGTCACAAACCAATTAACATTAGAACCTGGGGTTAGGGACCACATGCTGGTCTTATGAAAACTCCCCAGGAGATTCTAATTGCAGGGAGAGTTGCAAACCATTAAGCTATCCAATTAGTCTACCAGTGATTCTTAACCTTGGCTGTACATTGAAATCACCTGGGAACTTAAAAAAAATACCGATGCCTGGGTTTCTGCTTCTGATTTAATTGGTAAAAGGCTCAGTTTGGGAACTGGCAGTGTTCACAGTTCTCCAGTTAATTCCTTTTATTTTTTTATCTCACTTTATTGAGATCTGACTGACATAGAAAAAGCTGTCCATATTTAAGATATACAACTTGATGCGTGTAGAGATAAGTATACACCATAAAACCACCACCACAGTCAAGGCCATAAACATACCCATCACCTCCAAAAGGTTTTTCCACCCCTTTTATTTAGTTAGTTTATTTTTCCTCAGTTAATCCTAATGTGTTCCAGATTGAAGACCACATAGAATCAGGAGGATAACACTCGCTCTGTGCATTCTGGTTGCACAGTGTGATTTCTTATCTCTTATAAATAGCCTAATTTTTCTGGTTATGCAAGAAATCCACATGTTAAAAATTATTAAATGCTAAAAATAATGAAAAAATAAAAATTTAAAAAATCCATAATCTCACTGCCCAGATATAAAAACATCATCAACAATTTGGTTTGTTTCCTTCTTGTATGCACGGTTGGGCTCATGCCATATACAGTTATTATATTCTTCTTCTTTCTTACTTTACAACATAAGTATTTTAAATGAAATTTAATACACATTTCAGGTGTCATTTTATTTTTTTTTTAATTTTTTTTTTCAATGTTTATTTTTTTTTTTTATTTTTGGGACAGAGAGAGACAGAGCATGAACGGGGGAGGGGCAGAGAGAGAGGGAGACACAGAATCGGAAACAGGCTCCAGGCTCTGAGCCATCAGCCCAGAGCCTGACGCGGGGCTCGAACTCACGGACCGCGAGATCGTGACCTGGCTGAAGTCGGACGCTTAACCGACTGCGCCACCCAGGCACCCCTCAGGTGTTATTTTAAAGAAGTGGCATATACATAAAAAATGTCCTTTACACATTTTTATGATTTGCATATTTCAAAGAAAGTTCCAGACAAAGTATCTAGGAACCTTTTTGGCAAACTTCCCCTACCAAAATCAAATGTCTCTCCTGGTAGGGTAGGAAGGAATAGACCCAAGCTTCTTGATCAAGGCAGAACTCAAAGGACTGAGAATAGTACTGCCACCCAAATTCTCCTGATCAATCACATTTATCAGTAATCTTCTATAAGGAAGCAATGGCAGATGTTGGGCACTGGGCCAGGTAATGATTTGATGACTAGGTTGAGCTAAGATAGATTTCCAATAGTCAAGAAGGAAGAAGGAGGAACAGAAAATGTCCTAAAACCAGGGAAATAAATCTAAGCTCAGAGCCATAGAGCCACTGACACAATAGATGCTAACCACTGCTGATTCTGAGAAATCAGCAGAACTTTCCAGTTTCCTGCCCCCAAAGAGGAAAGTATGAAAAGGTGGCTAAAGTTGAATCTGTTTACAAGGCAGAGATGAGTTAGCACGTATTCAGTCTATGGGGTTAGACTGAAGACAGAATCTGCAGGGAAGGTGAACATGATGGTGCTAGAGAACATGCAGCCTAAACTTGCCGCAAGTCTACCAGTAAAACTGGAGAAAGAGCCTGTGCTTTGGGGCATTGTCAAGTCTGGCTTGTGAAAATGTCTTTGACATCCTCCAGAGCAGAGGCAAGCCAGCATGAAATGAGAAGACTTTGTCTTGGTGCAGCCAGGTTTCTGGGCACTTTGTAAAGCTGGGAGCCAAGTGCCTGATAATGTAATAATTTCAAAGATAAACGTGAAGTTAGAGGTAAATTCTGGTGTAGGCTAACCTTTCCTGGATGCATTAGCTCACATCCCGTCCACTTCTGAACACGGGCATCTATTTCCCATAATCCACGATTAATTATCCATTATCTAGTATTGTTGCATAATTTTTGAATGTATGTTAGTCTTGTTACCAAAACAAAACTATAAACAAAGGGAAGCGTGGAAGAAGGAAAGGGAACTTACATTATGTTTAGAATAAAACTCACACTTAACATCGTCTGCAGGCCCTGCAGGTTCACGGTGCACCAGCCACATTGGCCCCTTCCTGTTCCTTAAGCATTCCACACTCTTTCCTGTCTCAGGGCCTTTGCCCCGGACAGTTCCTGTCTAGAATTCTCCTCTCCTGGCTCTTTTCCTCCACAGGGCTGGCTTCTTGCCATATTTTAAATGTTCCAGATTCCTAGAGAGGACTTTCTAGACTGTCCTATCATATCAAAAGATTTACTCCCTCAGATCTCTGTTTTCTCAACGATATACTCTTCTGTTTATTTCTTTACCACCATTCATTCACTCGTTATTCTGTACTTGTGCATATCTGTCACCTCTGTGCATGGTGTGGGCATACAATAGTTGGTCTCTACCATCGTGGAGCCCACACTTTAGTGGGGGACATAAACATTAATCATACAGTCACACAACTAATTGCAAAATCCTAAGTCTGTTAATAGCTACAAATGAGAGCCTGAGGAACTGACCTGCAAGTATTTCACTTGGGATTTCTTTCCAGTTTGTTCTCTATCTTCCACTTGAATATTTGCTCCCTGAGGGCAGAGGCTTTGCTTTGTGTCTGCATGACCAGACCAAGCATGATGTGGAGACTTAACAAATGTCATCGAAAAAATGAATGCTAAGCACTCACATTTACTCTTTCTTGTAAACTTCACGGCAGCCATGAGAACTATGTACAGTTATCCCTATTTTATGAATTAACAGCACTGAAGCTCAGATAACAAATTGGTCCAAGGTCATAAAGCTGGTGGCAGGACTGAAATTGAACCTGGTTGTTATTCCAAGGCTTTCTATTACACAAAGGACACAGAAACGGCAAAGAATAAATTACTGTAAACTGCTTTACTAAACTGTAGAACTAAACTCACTGGTTAAATCATTTTCACATGTTCTCCCCATACAATCAAAATAAACAAACAAACACACACACAAAACCCACCCCGCTATCATGCAAAAGAATCCTATAACTTCATTTCCCAGTAGCATTGCAGGAACAACCAAATCTAAACTCGTCAAGTATGCTCAAGTATTTCTCAGTGTTTGGTGATTGCAAAACTGAATTTCATTTGGATCTCTTTAAATTTGGCACCAACATGAGAACTTGAAAGATCAAGAACAAAGATGTATGCTTGTGTGTCATTTGCCTTTCTTGGCTGAAGAAAACCAGGTACAAAGGTACCCGCTCTCTTAACTCTTTCTGTACTCTAAGAAGTTCTCTGAAATTTGAAAAGAATTCCTACAGTGGTATCTTTGTTACTTATGACTTGAGTGTCAGCAGGGAGGAATGTGTGTGTGTGTGTGTGTGTGTGTGTGTGTGTACACATGCACAGGTGTGTATCTTGCTCACATGTATGCTCTTGTATCTCTCCTCCCTGCCCCCCCCCATCCCCCCGGGGATATGTCCTTCTAGATCTTGGATAATACAGGGCTAGAGTCCAACTTTAGAGAAAAGGTGGGAGAGTGAGTGAAGCCAGGGAACAAGTAATAAGGTGGTTTCTGGTCCATAATCTCAGAGCACATACAGAACTTTGGATGGAGCAGCAGCCCATCAACTTTTTCTTCTGATTTGCTCTCCTGTTTGTTCCTCCTCACCGTCACACATTATTTTTAAGTTTCCAGGCCTCTGGGTAATCCAACTGTAGATCCCCTTTTGTTTGGTGGCCCTGAGTCCTGGCACATAAATCTCTTAAGCTCACATGGGTTGCCTTTTTGGAATAGGGATAGGTGCTTTTTAAATTTATCATATGCTAGAACTTCTTTCCAAACCTTTCAAAGGTGAACCAAAAGTAAACACCTGTATAAATAAAAACATGTATATTTTAAGGGACATTGTCTCATATCTTTAATTCAAAACAATATGAACTGTTGTCTAAGAAACTCCATTGTCTAAGGTACTTGCAAAATCTCCCCTTCATATGTAATGAGCCTCATATTTTGCCAAGGACTAAACTCTTGGTATGTTTGAGATTGCATGGTAAATCTGTGCCCAAAGACTTTCAACACTTTCTTTAACTAGGACAAAGCCCTTCCTGTTCGGATACTTAATTTACACTTAATCCAATCTGTATTCCATTAGTATCATCCTTAGTAATCCAATTCCATTTTTAATTTCCATTTCATAATCTCTATCCTATTACTAGCCTTTACGTAGGTCAAGAGAATGCCCTATAGGGATACCTTCATTGACATAAATGGAGAGAAAACCGCCCTGAATTAAACTGATTACCTCTGTCCTTTGGAATAGAAGCATGCTAGACTACAGAATGTAATCAGTCAAGTGCCCACATGGCTTGCTAATATCTAATGTTATGTATGAGGAACTGATCCATCCCCTTAAGTGGTTTGCTATCCTTCCTTGTGGGTGGAATCACTGGCCTCAGTTCACCTCGAGATACGATGATATTTCCAGGGTCCTCTGGAAGGTCAGATGATTCTGTGTCTTTACCCTGCTGTAGGTGTGACTGGCCCACAAACATAAGACACCTTTGAATACATCGAAGGGACTAATGCCAGATGCCTAAGGTGCCGCAGATTTCTCTTTTGAGAGCCTTGGAGTCTGCCTTCCTCAATTAACCGCTTACAACACCTTCATTGTATACCACTGAGCAAGCACTTGTGAGACGGTGTTGCTTCTGGGTTTCCAGACATGTGTCATTTCCACTGCATATTTAGTAGCACATAACTGCCTGAAGTGGGGAGACCGGAATGTGAGGCATGTCTCACAGAGGAGTAGGGTTTTCATTTAAAAAAAAAAAATATCACTCAACTGCTAATGGAAACGTCAACCTCCCAGCCCTATTCTTAAAAATAAATAAATACAAGGAGTTCCCCATGTGAGAGGCACATTAGGGACGCAAGATATTCCTTTCCATGAAGTCACTCACAGCAGGCCTGTCTGGAAAAATGCTTTCATCTTCTGCAAAGGGAGGGGGGAAACGTATAGCAAGAAGGTTTAAAGACCAAGACTTTGAAATAGAGGCTGAAGTGGGAAAAGTGATCCTTAAGTAAGGTGAATTTAGGCCCAACCGGATTAATTTCTACACTTCAACGCATTGTGCGCTGCACAGAGACCAAAGAATTATGATCTGTAGAAGAGAAGCTAATGCTGTTCAAATTGGGTGTCCCGCTGTCCTGGGGTTCCCATGGGGATCCAGGGGTGCAAGAGGGCAGCTGAGGTAGTAGGGTGCCCTATTGCTTCAGCCAGGATAGCTCTGATCTGCGTCATGGATGTGGTTCTGCTTGAATTCATTTCACACACAGGTCATTGAGTCTCTACTATGGTGTGCCTGGCACTGTTCCAACTATGGTGACGTGGCAGCGATCAAGATAGACATGGCCTTGGCCTCATGGAGCCTGTGGTCTATGCAAGGTTCCTTGTAGACTGGTGGGAAGTGTGTGAGTGGGGGAGTTTCTATCATTAAAACCCTGACTCGTGTCCCAACATGTTCATTTTAAGGATGAATAAACTGAGCCTCAGAGACAGTTTCACCACTAATTAACTGAAGAGTTGGTGATAGAATCCAGAGGCCTTGACTTATACTCCAGTGTTAGTCCTCCCAAGTTCAAACAGGAAGAGAAAATATTAAAAAAAAAGAAAGAAATCTGCTCAGAGAGGATGTGAATTTTGTTCCTGAACTTGCCCTGACTCAGTCTTATCTCCCTTTGTATCCTTCTGAGTTCTCTCTCAAGATGCAGTCAGGGCGGTACACCCACCCATGCTTGGACATAAGGAAGATCATATACATAGCCTGTCCCTTCCAGACCAATGTCTCTGTTTCCCTACTGATGGGAGGTCATCTGGCTGCAGGTTATCCCAGGGGAGCCCCCATCAGTCACTCTCCATTCATGTGGTCCTACTGCACAGTCATCTCTGTGAATCTGCCGGGGCTCTCTTGCATTCTTGCTGCATTGTGTCACTCCCTTCCTTCCTTTCCTGTATGCACAGGGAACACTTTCCCTTCAATCCCCATTCCTGCCTGCTCACTCTCTTAGCCACGGACTTTGCATCTGTCCCCTTTCCTCTCTATTTTCCCCTTGAGGCTATGTACTGTGTTTTATAATGCTGATAACTACATTACAGGTAGGAGAAAATTCAATTTATTCCTCTTTTGATTCTTCACTTTTGCCTTGTTCTCTCAATTCTCTGTTTAAGATCTCCCACCCTCTTCTAATCTGGGGTTTGACTTTAGTCCTGGTCACTCGTCCTGCCTGCTGTGTGTCCCTCCCCCCTTCACAGCATCTGCTATCCCTTCTTGCAAAGTTATATCTGATCAAGCTTACATGAAGAAAGGCCACCTGCAATGTTTGCCTTTTAGGATGTGGAAGGTTCCTTACTCAGCCAGTCCAGACCTTGACCTGCTAGGACACGTGACGCAGAGAATTGCTGGCTATGATCCCACACTGTCCTTAAAGATCCTGTGACACACTCAGCATCCTGTTTTGGGGAGCTGCCTACAAATTAGCTCATGCATCTCAATCCTCATCAATCCTCATCGGAGGCCTGATAGAGCATAAAGCAGCCGGCACCTACCAAAGACCTTTTCCTGAACTGTTTCTCTGTACAACACTGTTTCTTTATTATAGCAACAAAAGAAAATGATGCTTGTTTTTTGAAAAGGGTTTGCTTTCTTTTTTCAGATTGGCATGCTGAACCTTTTCCTTACCCTTTGAAATCCTATATCAGGTTCTCTGTACGTTTTAGTGACATAGCTTACAGAAGTGACACTCTGGTTTAGTCCTCTCTTTTGTGTTTTACTGCATCTGAACTGGGCTACTTGGGGATGAATTCAGCTGGCTTGGCCGACCTGCCAGGACCATTGTGAAGAAGGTAGAACAGGAAAGAGTTGCAAGAGATCCTTTGAGTTAAATTCACAAATGAGAATGATGTGATATTATTAGAACAAGTGCCTTAGGAAAGCTTTCAATTTAGATAACGATTCTACAGAAAAAAGCACACATTCTCTTCTAGCCCAAGTTTCGATCAATAATTGTGTGGGGTTTGAATAGTGTTTGTTTATGGCCTCTAGGGCTGTTTTCTCTGTGTAAAGCTAGTAAGTCTAGTCGAGGACCAGATATTTGACTCTGGCTTCGAGTGACCACTGTGTTCCAAGCAGCTGAATTGATTCCAGTAAGATAAAACTCAGAGTGGGAAAGATTAGAGTTGTTTTGTTGGAAGAAATGATAGGGAATTCTCAAATGGGTAAGGTTTTGGTCTCCACTTCTGAGCTGAGAGATTAATGTCCCACAGTGATAAAGCGTCCTTAAACACCATGTCTTCCATCTCTGGGGCAGAATATTTTCCACTGCACCGAACCCAAAGTCATGTGGTGTCTTTCTTTCTTCCCCGTCTTTCTTTCCACAGAGCCTCAGCCACCTTCTCCTTCACAGTAAAGGCATCTCCTGCTGATTGAAGTGTTGCCTTTGTCCTCTTCATGTGACAGCACAACAGTAAGGTCAAACTGTTATTATTCACAGTAGGCAGATCACAAAGGACCTGAGGCTGAGACAGTAGGGTTTAACCCACCTGAAAATGCAAGATAGTGGTTCCCAATGTGGAAACAATTCTTACAAAACACCAGTATTCTAGCAGAGGGTATGTTCCCTCCAAGTTGTTCTTATTTGTGTCCTGGGCAGGCACGTGTCAGTCCTAGGAGATGAGCCTAGATGGTCTGGTACGGACACGCAGGCTCTGAACTTTTCGGCTAGGCAGCCCTAAAAGTGAGGGGAGCAGTGCATTTTTCCTGACTGAAGAGAAGTGGTATTGATGTTGCCAGTGCTCTTCCTGCTCAACTGTTCTCTGACGATGTTCAGGGAGTGGGGGTGTGCAGGACAATCCTGTGTACGACCACCTTCTCCATGTTCCCAGAGCCCAGAGAACAGGTCCTGGGTCTTAACCTTCGACCTCTCTCTGTCTCCCAGGGCAGTTTGCACACAGCGCGCTTTGCTAGGTTCACTCGATTCAATCTACTGATAGACCTCCTTTCATAGTCTAGTGAGTGCAGTACAATTGACTTTGGCAAAAAAAAAATAAAAAATAAAAAATAAAAAAGGACGACAGTCATTCTCAACAAAGTCATCAAAGACCTGTTTTTTCTGTTGTTAGATAGGCAACTTTCAGCGTTTATCTAATTCCTTTGGTGTTTCCGCAGTGCTTAGAAGTGCTCAACCAGGTCCTTCTTCTCAAACCTGTGTTCTTTGTGACCGCGCTTGCATAGACACCCCGATTCAGTTTCCTCTGAGGACCGCTCTCATGCTTCCACCAGCTCAGGCGGAAACCCCGAAGTCATCCTGGACTTCCTCTCTCCGACAGACGGCATCAACCCATCAGAATTTGTTTGCTCGCCCTCAAAAATATATCTGTAGTACGACAGTGTTGACCACCACCACGGCTGCCACCTTCCCGTCTGGCCAGGACGGTCACCCCTGCCTCCTCGGGGGTCTCTCTGCCTCCCCCCTTGCTCTGACAGGCTATTCTGACAGCAGCCAGAGGGACCCAGTTAAAGCCGAAGTCAGATCATGAAACATGTCTCCTGAGAACCCTCTCTGGGCTTCTCGTCTCACTCAGAATAGAAGTCAAAGTCATCACCATGGCTCACAAGGCTTCCGCTGTGTGGGCCCCTCTTGCGTGCTCCCTCAGCTCTCGCTCACTGCTCCCTTGCTGAGTTTCCCAGCTCGGCCAGCAGCGGGTTCCTGGCCCGAGCCGTCTGCCCTCGCTGGTCCTGCACCTGCAGGGCTGTGCCTCAGCCATGTATATGGTCCTCAGCCATGTATAAGCGTCCTCGCTTCCTTCCAATTCTTTACTCAAAAAACTGATGCCGACTTCTTAGCGAGGCCCCCCTGATCGCTGTCTGAACACCTACCCTCTACTCCTTCTTCCTCTCTCTCTTTTCCTTAACCATATCCTTATTAAAAATAATAATAGGCTTTTGTGGTTGTTTTCTTTTCCCTCTAATGTCCTATCACCTCTAAAAGAGCAGAGACTTATAATTATTATTGTCACCTCTGTTCAGTGATGCAGCATTTGTTATAGAGAAGGTGCTCAACAAACATTTGTTGAGTGACCAAGTGACTGACTGTTAGTGTTTCCCAGGGTTTTGTCTTCTCTTGCGCCAGCAGGTGATCGTCTCACGTTTAAAATCATCTATCTGCAGATAACACTCCATGGCAGATTTCTCCTGGGAGCTCCCGACACTTGTGCTTCAATTGACTGCCAGGCACTGCCCTGGACTTCTGCATTCTCTAGTGCATAACTGAGAAGTCCAGTTGTGGGACTGGCTTCAGGGGTGGCTGAAAGCAGGGCTCACACAATGTCACCAAAACCTGCTTGTTCTTGCTCCCCTCACTCCACTCTGCTTCTCTATTATCTTCATTCTCAGTTTCTCCTTCTGGGATGGGAAGATGGCTACAGCAGCTGTATTCGCCTATTCTTATGATTTGAATCCCAATACAAAGGAGAGAGCCTGTTTTTGAGGAGGTCCGAAGAAATTCCTTATATCCAAACCCTAAGTGGACTTGCTTGGGACATGTGGATCCCAGCTTTCTCATTCAGCCATTAGCAACACAGACGCACACATTCACACGCATACTGCCGTCCCATGTCACTTTGGCCACGGCTTGCAGCACAGGCTCTGATCTGGATCACAAGCTGTACTCTTGGAGGTAGCCTTGCCTTTCCACATGAACTGGGTATTGTGGAGGGATCCTCAAATGAAAATTCAGAAGAAGGGAATGACGATGCTAAAGATATTCCCTGTCTTGGTATTACCATCCAGTTGCTCAGTCTTTAAGAGGTCTTGCTTCCTCTCTCCTGTTTATACCCAACATATTACTTTATCATACAGATTATAATTCCTTAACATACCTTAAATCTGTCCACGTCTCCTCCTCGGCATCCCTAGCACAAAGGCCTCGGTCTTTTGTGCCTGGATTGCTATAAAACCCTTCAAAATAGTGCCTCTCCTGAGAGTCATTTCAATGTGTTTCCTCCCCATTCAGAAGAAAGTTTTCTAAAATGCAGGTATGGTTTCCCTGTTCTCCAGGGGCCTTTGCTAGAGTTCCCTTATCTTCCTTTCATGGTGTAGGAGACACATTGGAATGTGACTCTAACTGGCCTCTACTCTGAATTCAAAGACCCTTGCACCTGTGCCAGACGGAACCACCTGCTGGTCCCCAAAGGCGCTGTGGGCTTTCTCACCTCCATGTCTTTGCTTTCAGTAACTGCTCAGCCTGGAAATTTCTTCCCTTGGCTCTCTACGCCTTCACCAGAGTAAGGCTGCCTGTCCTTCAATGTTAAGGAAATATTTGAGGGGACCTACTGCACGCCAACTTTTCTCAATTGCCTCAGAACTGGCCGAGGTGTCCTTCCCCACCACCCTTGAGTTCAGATTAGTTGTTTATTAGTATGTCTTCCTGTTTAACTGTGAACTCGGTGAGGAAGCCTATCATAGCTCTAGCATCCAGCATGATGCTGGGCACATAGTAGGCACTCAATACATGATTACTGAATAAACAGAATGTAAATAATCAAAAGATAACATGTGGTTTTTAAAAGCATCTTCATGACTAGAGTAAGGACATTATGAAAGGATGCAATAAAAGCTGTAGAGCTATGATAATTCATTCCCAAGAGTCAACTCCTCTTGAAAATACATTTCATTGGGAAGTAAGGGAGGCAGACAATGAGCACATTAAAATTGATTGGGGATCAGCCATTTGGCCTGCGATTTGAGATTCTGCTCATTGGGAAACAGTGACACCTCCTTACCATTTATATTTCATTTGTTATTTCTTTCAAAAATTGGTGCATGTATGTTTTGGTAACAAGAAACAGGATACTAAATGTCAAAAAAATGGGGCAAAAGAGAATGGACCTTCATCTGGGATCATTTTAAAAGCCCCAGAAAATTCCAACTGAAAAGTCCCAAATCATGCTTTCCTTAAAAATTGCTAATAAAAATTAAACATTTATAGAGAGAAATATAATTCATGTAAATCACTGTTTCTGTGGGTAGCCTGTGTGCAACCATTTTGAACACCCACAGCGGCATTGCTCTAGGATTGGTAATCGGTTCACCGGCGTCACAAGAAAATGTCCAAACAAATTCTTCTACGGTGATGTGGGAAGAACATCATTTCTTCAGAGGTGCCAACACAGTGTAGAAATCCCTTTAAGTGTTTGCATTCATCATTGATGAAAACTGATGCGTACTTGTTGCCATTTGAATTATTACAATTACAAGACAAAGTTCATGAACTTTCTTTCATATTTTAACCGAACGCTGAAGTATTTCTTCATCTTCTCAAGTATGAAAAGAAAACATGCCATTGACAAAAACAGGAACATTAACAAAGGCGTAGAAGAGGCTTCATTTAAAAAAAAAAACCACAGTCTTATTAACTCATCTTAACATATTGTTTAGCCCAAGATTTTTGCTCATAAAGAGGTCTGTGTGTTAAGCCAGTAAGAAGCCAGAAAAACATATTTGCCAGGAATATATGTATTTCTAGTTTATAATATAAGTTCTTTGGGATATTTCCAGTGAGGAAAAATGATTAGGATACCATAAATACCAAGACCTGGCATCTCCCGTGGGATGGCTTAGAAAATGGCAACAAAGAAGCGTAACTATAGGAAATAGCAAAGATGCTATAGCCGAAACCCAAATGACAATTATTAAGATGGATGCAAAGAGGGGTGAGTGAATTATTAATCTTTTTCATAATCCTTGTCTTCCAGATAATGACCACATTCATTAGTGTCATTTTGAATACAAAAGTATGCTGTGGGGTTTTTCTGGGTGATAAAAAGCCTCCTTCATCTTCAGCTTTTCTTCATGGTTGAGTATTCCAATCTTTCTGGGAATTTGACTCGGTAAATTGCTCATCTTATGCTGGGACCTGTAGGACAAGGATGTCCTTTCTGGGCTGTGGGTCTCTTAGTTAACCCAATTGTCCGGGGTTGCCCTTTCTCAATTACAGACGGTCTCTCTCCTTAATGTAGTCTCATACAGAAAATACTAGAATTTGGTTCAGTTCAAAGAACAATTTGATATAGAATTCAAGCAAAGTGCAAGTATGCTATAAAAATATTATTCAATTCATCATAAAAACAATTCTATGTATTCCTTTTAAAGAACACATCTCTTGTATCTTTTTTTTTTTTTTTTTTTTTTTTTTTTATTTTTGGGACAGAGAGAGACAGAGCATGAACGGGGGAGGGGCAGAGAGAGAGGGAGACACAGAATTGGAAGCAGGCTCCAGGCTCTGAGCCATCAGCCCAGAGCCCGACGCGGGGCTCGAACTCACGGACCGCGAGATCGTGACCTGGCTGAAGTCGGACGCTTAACCGACTGCGCCACCCAGGCGCCCCATCTCTTGTATCTTTTAATTTGAGTTCTACTTAGTTAACATATAGTGTAATGTTGGTTCCTAAAGAACACGTCTATGGTATGAGCTGAGGTATAATACTGGCTATCATTGGTAGAAGGCTTACTATGTATTGAGCACTCCACTAAGAGATTTACTTCCCCAATTTATGGAATCTTCTTGGATACCCTTTAATAGGAGCCAGTTAAATTATTTAATCAAAATGAAAATATTTTAGAACTATTTATTAAAAAACACAAAGAAGACACATAAGTATACATTCATAAGTGTGTCTAGCTTTACCAAATATTAAAATCAATTTTATAAATCTTTATTGCTTTGTTTTATGAAAACTTTACTATCATTTCCAGGTTTGGATTGCTTTAAAAAAATCTAACCTAAATCTAATCAGTTTCCAAAAGAATTTGATGAAATAGAAAAAAAGAGGGGCACCTGGGTGGCTTGGTCAGTTAAGCATCTGACTTCAGTTCAGGTCACGATGTCACTGTTTCTGGGTTCGAGCCCTGTGTCAGGCTCTGTGCTGACAGCTCAGAGCCTGGAGCCTGCTTCAGATTCTGTGTCTCCCTCTCTCTTTGCCACTCCCCTACTCATGCTCTCTCTGTCTCAAAAATAAATAAACATTTAAAAAATTTAAAAAAAGAAAAGAGAAAAAGCATTAATGAAGGACAAATAATATGTACCTTAAGGTGATATTTTCTGGAGTATATGTGAAAATGATATAAATGGAAGTGTATCTTCTTTTAACTTGTGATTTTTAACATTTAAAGATTTACCTATTTAAATAGTTTCAGTGGAACAGAACTGCCATACTAATGGTTGCATAGTTTGTTATGGACTAAGATCCTCCACAGTGAGCACTCTGAATCCAAGCTTCTACTTAACCTCTGAACCAGGAGGACAAAGGGCAGGCTGACACAATCTCAAATTCTTTCCATCCACTATCTCAGTTGGAAATTTTAACAGCTATTTTTCTTTTCTTTCTTTTTTTTTTGCTATGTGATGAGAATTTTAAAAATGATTATACACTTCACAGCTTGCCTACCATTCTAATTCAGAGAAGAGCACAAAGTACATGTAACTATAGTGTAATGTATTAAATTTGGGTTTGAAAACACAGGAATATCTATCTATCAATCATCTACACACACACTATATATATATATGTATATATATGTATACACATATACGTACACACACACACACACACACACACACACACACACTGTGTCAGCTCCAAAATCAGCAGGAAATATTGATATCTAAGATAATTATAAGAAGGACTTGTAGATTTTCTAATTTTTACCAGCATGAAGCCTGAAAAAGTTTAAATTGTACTCTACTTCTTCTCCAAGAAAGCATCCAAAAGAAAAGCCATTCCTATGTTGTCTTAGTTGGGTCTTCCAGAAAGAATGGTTTGACTGTAAGGAACTGATCACATGAAATCTTAAGCATACATTCTGTGCAGAGGCTCATATTTTCTCCTACAGAGAATCCGGAGAGCAATTTCACATAATTCCATAAGCACCACTCAACAATGCATGTGATCATTTACCTGTTTCCTTTTAACAATGGGAAAAACAGTGGAATGCTAGGAGTGAAACAAGCTAATGGCATGCTTTCCTCCTTGCTCTGAGCTTTAAGTTGGCGCTTCACTGAACAGTCTTCTGTGTGCCCTGGTGCTATCTGAGGGAACATGGTCAACCCCAGATCATGCTCTGCTCTGGAGCACAACACCCCTTTCCATTCTCCTTGTCCACACAAACCTTTTTAATCAGGCAAATTTTGAACATCGTTAAGGCAGTATAGTCAGAATAGTGTCGAGTAACTCAAGTCAGTGGGTCTCACTGGGTCAAGATTCTTTACCTATTAAATGTTGATTACTGTGCTGATTTCATGGCTGTTTGGTGGGGGTTCTTTGTGTCAGCAAACTATTAATAGGATGAGGGGGAAAGATTTGGTGGAAACCATCAGTGACAAAAAGAAGTAGCTCATGAGTCTTTTAGATGCTTCACAATCTTGCACTGTGATTTACTAGTTTTTGGTTTTGGTAGATTAAAATGTTTTTGATGAGCTATTTAAGGACTTTGCAGTCCAGTGAGGATTTCTAGGACTTGGCTAAAGGAATCCACTAAATTTCATGCTTTTAAGTTCAAGGATGGCATCTTCTGCTTGAACTTTTAGTCCCTACCATAGAGACTGGCATACGGTAAGAACTTCAGTTTTTTTCAATGAATCAATAAAAAGGGATAGAAACTAGAGTGTGTAAGTAGGGTATACAGAAAAGGAGTGGCATATATTTGTGTGTATCAAATCTATATCCTTTATTTTTTTAATTTTCTAAAGTATATAAATTATATATCTCTTAATAAATTATATATCTTTAATAAATAATTACATATCCTTTAACAAATAATTCTAAAAGAATTTACAAATATAAACAATTCTATGATAAGGAGAGAGGTGTCAGACACAAGAATCCTCTTTGTTGAAAAGGGAGAATTTATTAAGTGTTTTTATAAAATAATCAAAATATTCTTTCAAGATGACTTACTTAGAAATTTAAAGGTTTGCAAAAATGAATATCGCAAATATCTGTCAAAATTAATTATTCTTAGCCATAGATCCTTACAGAAATAGGACAATGTCAAATATTCCCTAGAGACACTCTGCCTTATCGGTGCTTCCATATGCATTTACTGTGCAATGTACATTTTGATAGCATTGTAAGTCTTGAAACACCTTCTGTGAATTTAACTTCCTAAAATTCCTGAAAATTATTTAAAGCTCTTTGGTTTTGGAACATTAGGGGCACAAATCTTAAATAGGTGCCTCCTAATGATGAAAGATGCATTTATATAAACCTAAATTGCCTCATATTTTAGATCTTTTGTGTGTGTGAAGTAATATACAATTTCACCAGAAGATGGCAGCATTCTGAAAGAAAAAAAGAAACAAAAGCAAACATAAAAACAATATCGATACTGTAACTACCTTGCTTTTTATTCTTGAAAGTTTTAGTGATGACAGTCTTTTAACTGGTGTTAATCTTTTTTTCTTGTATATTTTCCTTTTCAAGGTGTAAGATGTCCTTATTCCAAGAAAAAAAAACCTAGTAGTTTTAATGTCTACCTGTATGTACTATTTTCTCACTAAAGAAGAAAGTCCTTTGAAAGACTGAACAAGCATCTAAAGGCTACAGAATTTTAAGTTAGTGGCACATTAATTTTCTCATGGAGTAAAAAATATCTAAAAATAATATATGTAATAATCAAACTTATGACTCAAGAAGAGATCAAATGTGTTAGAATTTTTCTCCAAAATATCTTTGTGGGCTGGAGAAGCATTCTTGTGCACTGTGAAATACATTATATAAAAACACAATTTTAAAAATATGGGGGCACCTGGGTAGCTCAGTCAGTTAAGCATCCGACTTCAGCTCAGGTCATGATCTCGCGGATTCGTGGGTTCCAAGCCCTGCATCAGGCTCTGTGCTGATAGCTCAGAGCCTGGAGCCTGCTTTGGATTCTGTGTCTCCCTCTCTCTCTGCCCCTCCCCCATTCATGCCCTGTCTCTCTCTCTCTTTCAAAAATAAATATTAAAAAAAAAAAAAACATGAAAAGATTCTCCATGGAGAAAAAATATGTAATATATATAATACAATATAGAATCTAATGTATATGATATTTTATATATTCTATATAATTTTATTTATTTAGAAACCTTTCAAAACAATGTGCTCTTATCTTAAATCTATTTTAAATTCAGACATCTGATTACATATTTATTTTTTTGTTTATACCAATACTGAAAAAGCTCTTTATCGCCTGCAAGAGTAATAGAGCTACCCTACCCTCGTGTGCCAACTTACTGACAACTTTAATTGAACTGAACTGAAAAGAGGCACAGGGAACAGGTAGTCATGTCCTTGTAATGCCCTTTCAATTTATACAGCAAATGGATAATCTACTATAACAATATTCTTTAAACCAATTCATGAGTAACAATGCCTCTGTGTAACTTAGAAATATGCTAGGAATAATTAGGAAAAAATAAACATATGATGTTAACAGTAATAAAAGTATTGAAATGATTTTAGTTTTGTACCTCCTGCTTTTAAGTGGCATTATATAGTTTTTCCCATATATACAGTAATTACTTCCTGGCTTGATGATAATATTTTAACGAAAGTTTTCAGGAATTTTCCAAGAAAAAAATTACATTTAGTATTCTATTGTTGTGAAAAGTTTAAGAAAAATAGTCCTTCAGCCTGAGTATAAATATAAGCAGGTATCCTTGGTGCCTATTCCTGCTGCCCATGTAACAACTACATGAGAATGTATCATCTTTGTTCCCCTGGAGTCAGCCTGACCTAATTCCCTCCACTCAGGCCTATCTGACAGAATACAGTTTTAGTGAATGACCAAAAAACACCACCTTAACTTTGAATCTGTGATTTTACCTTGCTCAAAGCGTTCTTATCTCTCAGAGGGTCCCAGAGAGCTAATGTGGTCCTGGCACTCATCGTCACATCTCAGGACACAGATCCCCTGTGATCAACGTTAAAACTGAGGTTTGGACCTAAACCCTAAGGTGACAGATTTGATATCAAAGTGAGTTGTGATAGAGACGAAAACGTAGAGGTTGCAAAAAGTATTTTGAGGAGACGTATGAGAGAACACTTAATTATCCCCCACCCCCACCCTCGAAGGATGCAACAGGATTGGGAATCAGAAGATTTTGGAAGAAGTGACTTTCGGGAGAGATTTTAGTGTGCTAGGAGTTTCCCCCTACATCCTGCCCTACAAAGAAGTGTTAGTAAGTAGGGTGTTTGCTCTCATTTCAAGGCTGGTTAAAGGGACTTCAAACGGACCTTCTGGACATGGAGAGGCTGACATGTGTCGCTGTAGCATGGGGGACACAGGAACCTGATCTGGACTGAGTGGCCTGCCTATTTGGTGATGAATCAAAGGAGATGTGGCTGTATTCGTAGCAGGTGGATTCCTAGCTCTTTCAGGAAAAGGCATGTTAGTGCTTCATATAGATCAGAGATGTATGAGTGGCATAATTTAAGGACCTGTTCAAAGGACTGACCAGAGGGGTAAACAAGCCCCAGCTAGGAGAAGTTAAAAGTGTCTGCATTCCGGGGCGCCTGGGGGGCTCAGCCGGTTGAGTGTCCGGCTTTCGCTCAGGTCATGAGCACGTGGTTTGTGAGTCCGAGCCCCCCGTCGGGCTCTGTGCTGAAGGGTCAGAGCCTGGAGCCTGTTTTGGATTCTATGTCTCCCTCTCTCTCTGCTCCTGCCCCGCTCAGGCTCTGTCTCTCTCTCTGTCTCTCAAAAATGAATAAACATTAAAAAAAAAGTGTCTGTATTCCTAGGGGCTGCAGAAAAAATAAGTGACCAGTGAAAACAGAGATGTAAAGAGTCCGCTAAAGGAATTAGAGATGTGGTAGCTAAACTCCAACGTGGCTCCCAATGATTTCTGCTTCCTGTTAAACATGCCCTAGAAAGCCCCCTCCCACACTGATGGGTATTTTATGACCAAAAAGAATACAACAGAAATCATGGTGTATGGCTTTCAAAGCTAGCTCATAAAAAACACTGCAACTCCTGCCTCGGTTTCCCAGAATTCTCACCCTGGGGGATACCAGCGGCTGTGATGGGAGGATACTAAGGCTGTCTTGTGAAGAGACCCACGTGGGGAAAGACCAATGGGCCAACTGTGTGAGTAAGCCACTGCGGAGGCGGACCTTCCACTCCTATGCGGCTGCAACCTCACGAGAGACCCTGTACTGGAACTGCAAGATTGGGCCACTCCTGAATTTCTGGTACATGGAAACCATGACATGGTGATTACTATTGTTTTGAGCCATACATTAGGGTTGATTTGTAAAAAAAAAAAAAAAAAAAAAAAAAAAAAAAAAAAAAAAAAGCCTAAAGGAAACCAAAGAGATACTGCTAACACCAGCTGGATGGCCTTTGAGGAAGCGTTCAGGGAGAGCTTAAAGAAAAGTGAGGAAAGTATTACTCGGAAAAAAGGATCCTTTTTCTTTAGCAACAGAATAGTTCGCAGTACAGTTGTATGTGGTACTGTGGAAAGCAAAAAAAATATACATATACATATACATATACATATACATATACGTATACGTATACGTATACATATATATATGTAAGGTATTTAAGGATCTAGCACAGGAGATTTCCAGGCTGGGTTAAAGGTATTGCCTGACTTCTTATTACTTACACTAAAATGCAAAAGGAAAGACAGAAGCTTCTTCCCAGCCTCCTCAGACAATAAATACGAAAATTAAGAAAATGTTTCCAGGGGCGCCTGGGTGTCTCAGTCAATTAAGCGTCCCACTTGGGCTCAGGTCATGATCTCATGGTTTGTGAGTTCAAGTCCCACTTCAGGCTCTGTGTTGACAGCTCAGAGCCTGGAGTCCTCTTCAGATTCTGTGTCTCCTTCTCTCCATGCCCCCCCCCCCCGCCCCACACTTGCACACACACACTCTCTCTCAAAAATGAATACACATTAGGGGCACCTGGGTGGCGCAGTCGGTTAAGCGTCCGACTTCAGCCAGGTCACAATCTCACGGTCCGTGAGTTTGAGCCCCGCGTCAGGCTCTGGGCTGATGGCTCGGAGCCTGGAGCCTGTTTCCGATTCTGTGTCTCCCTCTCTCTCTGCCCCTCCCCCGTTCATGCTCTGTCTCTCTCTGTCCCAAAAAAAAATAAAAAACGTTGAAAAAAAAAATTTAAAAAAAATAAAAAAAAAAAATGAATACACATTAAAAAAATTTAAAAAAGGAAAATGTTTCTAGGTAAGATCAAATCTAGGTCGCAGCCAAAACAATATAACTAAAGATGAAATCCTTTGCCAAGTCCTCAAAAATATTTAAGATAATGCCTGAGAAAACTGTCCACACAGGGGCGCCTGGGTGGCTTGGCAGATTGAAAGTCCAACTTCAGCTCAGGTCATGATGTCACTGCTCGTTGAGTTCAAGCCCCACATCGGGCTCTGTGCTGACAGCTCACAGCTCAGAGCCTGGAGTCTACTTCAGATTCTGTCTCCGTCTCTCCGAGCCCCACCCCTGCTCGCACTCCCTCTCTCTTTCAAATATAAATAAACATTAACAAAAATTAAAAAAAAAAAAGCAACTGTCCACACAAAAAGCTCACTAAGGATGTTTAGGGTGTACATCAAAGATCCTTTATATTAAACAAAGGATTTCTAAGAATCATCAGGGCACTGCCTCTAAGATGACTCAGCAGGGGTCTGAGTCAGGGAAAGACTTATCTTAAAGACATTTGTAAATTGGCTCCATCTAATGGAGTAAGCTCTAATAAGACACACAGGAGATGCCGGGAGTGCCTGGGTGGTTCAGCTGGTTACGCAACCTCCTCTTGATTTCAGCTCTGGTCATGATCTCACGGTTTGGTTTGTGAGATCAAGCCCTGCATCAGGCTCTGATGCTGTCAGTGTGGAGCCTGCTTGCGATTCTCTCTCTCTCCCTCTCACTCTCTGCCCCTCCCTTGCTCATGCACTCTCTCTCTCAAAATAAATAAATACATAAACTTAAAAAAAAAAAGACACACAGGAGATGCACAAAATTTCAAAGAGATTATATTAGCAGAAACACCTTTATCTTAGATCAAAAGATTCAGAAACAGTGCAAAACCAATGGAGGACTTGGGAACCCCCAAACTCTATAGGCAGAAACCAAGATGAGAAAACTACTCAGCTGCAAACAGTGGTCATTTCATAAGAAAAAGGAAGCGTGACTTAAAGGGCGGAACCAAGATCTCAAAGGGATGAACCCGGAACCATGGAGAGCTAACTCCCAGGTAGTAGTAGGAATGATTTCGAGTCAAAACCATTCAAATATCTGCCATGCTGTTTTTCAGAATTTCTGCAGGTCCTGACTCCTGTGTGCATCCCATTTTCTCCCTTTTTGTATGGGAGAATTTATAGTGGTTATGCTGTATCTATCATAGCACTGATCACTGGGTATGTTCACAGGTCTTCAGGTGAAGAGGAACTATGCCCAAAGGCCTTACTCGAGGAACTATATCTTGGGAGTTTCATCTAAATTTGGATTTCATTAATATAACAAGATCTTGAAGATGGCAAAGATGCTGTCATGAGAGGAGTCTTCTGAAGGCCTTTGGAGGAGGTGAATGTCTTTGCATGTATGAAAGACATGGCTCATTTGCTGATCAGCCTTCAAGATGGCCTTCAATAATTCTCACCTTTGTAAACATTTGCCGTGTGGTCTCTTTCCATATTCAACCAGGGCTGGTCTGTATGACCAACAGAATATGGCCAGCATGCTAGGCTGACTTCTAATTTCTTGGGCTTTCGCTGGGGGAAGCCAGGTGCCATGTACGAGGACACTCAAGCAGCCCTCCTGAGAGATCCACATAGAAGAGAACAAACCTTCCAGCACTAATCTCTGCCACACAAGTAAGCCAATTTACAAGTGATTCTTGCAGCCCCTGTAAAGTTGACAGAGGACTGCATCCCAGTAGACATCTGACTGCAGCTTCATGAGATACTTTAAGCTAGAACCACATACCAGAGTTTCTTTTATATTCTGAACTTATTAGAAACCACGAGAAATAATAACTATTTTAGGACACAAAGTTTAAATATGCTTTGTTACATACCAACAGATAACTGATACAGCAGGTAACAGTTTCTGGAACATCTCATCCAGTGAGATCTTTTCTATTCTACTTTCCATCTCACTTCTCATTACACAGCTTCTAGCCAGTGATGAATGGGGTGAGCTAGGAAGGAAAAGGAAGTTGAGCCCCACTCCCAACCTCCCCTGGCTGCAGGCAGACCAAACTAAAAAAGAGGGAGTAAGTCTTATAGGTAAAGGAAGATTAAAATACTGATTATTATACATATTGAACCTTCTCATTTCTGATTCATGACTGCTACCTTTTGGAATTTAAAGCGATTGTATTATTTAAGAGTGTTTAGTAAGACTCATGGGAGTCCCTGAGTTTTTGTCTAATCAAGGAGGAAGAAAAGTCACTGACATGGGTGTTTGTTGTGGAAGATGTAATAAAAAATTAGCTTGTTTGTGATTTCATTCTATCAGGTAGTGCATGTTTAGCTAAGATCACATTCCTGGAAAAACAGTAAAACAATACCAAAAAAAAAAAAAAAAAGGATAATATAACTTCCCTCAATAAAACTTCCTCTGCTAGCCTTGGTTTTTCCTTCTTTTCGTTATTACCAAAAACATCCTGGAGGTATGCACGCTTAAAATAGGTATATATATAGGTGTGTGTGTGTGTGTATATATATATATATATATATATATATATATATAAAATTTTTTTTTAACGTTTATTTATTTTTGAGACAGAGAGAGACAGAGCATGAACGGGGGAGGGTCAGAGAGAGGGAAACACAGACTCTGAAACAGACTCCAGGCTCTGAGCTGTCAGCACACAGCCCGACACGGGGCTCAAACTCAAGGACCATGAGATCATGACCTGAGCCAAAGTCAGCCGCTTAACCGACTGAGCCACACAGGCGCCCCAAAATAGGTATATTTTATTGTATGTAAAATATACCTTAAAATAAGGTTGGCTTAAAAACCTTCCTTTTTCTCCTCTTTTCTACCTTTGCTTCTCTACTCCCTTAGTTAGTGACCCTACCATTGTCTTACTTCTTCAAGATGTAAATCTTGGATCCACTTTTAATTTTTTCCTTTTGCTAATCCTTTGCAAAACGTCAATTTTCAAACCCTATGAGTTCTACCTTCAATGGTATATCTGAGTCTGTATCTTTCCTGTTCCTTATGGTTGTTCCCTTTGGGTCTTAATAACTATAATTTGGTTCTTGTTATATCTTTTCACAAGCATGTGCTTGGGTACCTGTGCTTGCATCAGAGAATGCACCCTATGAAGGTGAAGGTCATGGCCTGTGTGGAGGAGACTGCGAGGCTACTTCTCCCTCCTCAGGGCCAAGTACATCAGTTCCTTTGCTGCTGTCAGTGTGGGAAATACTCTTTGGGAAAGGGCCTTGGCAGCAAGGAGCTGCCTCACTCATAGTTACGTCATTTTCTAGGGGCAGCCTAAGACTGATAATCGGCTGGTGCAAGGATACAGAGGTCAAACCCCTTCCTCAATTTGGGACAATGCTGAAGAAATACCCAGCTCCAGAGACCTCCACAGAATCAGCTGAGGCCATAGCTGCTACTGCTTGAACCAATTCTGCCTACTGACCAGTTTGGCCTTCCTCACGTCCATACATGTCTGTCTCCCAGAAGCACTCACCAATGCAGCTTCTCCAGACAATTCTTGGTCCCAGAGTCTGAGTCCAGAGATTCCAATCATGTCGTCTCCCCCCTACCTTTTCTTTCCTTAAACTCTACCCCAGTGCCTAGCAGAGTAGCTTACACATAGCCATCGCAAGTTATTATAGCTTCTTGGGAAAAAAAAAAAAAAAAAGGATTTCATAACATTAATAGTATATTACAGTTCACCTGCATTATAAATTAGAAATATTTTTAAGTAAAATGTAGAATAATATTATGAAGATACGAATATGCCAGTTATTACATATGGCTAAGAACATTGTTCTTTACGTTTTTATTAAAGTAAGGTGTATAAATGTCTGATAAATATAAGAGAAGTTCAATATTACTAGTAATAAAAAAATTCTCTTTAACAAATACGCAACTACTTTTTGGTCTATGAAACTACATAAGACAATATTAGAAATACAGATAAAAATATATAGAACTTCCCATTGTAGTGTTATGTATAGTAAACATACAAATAGAACAAAAAACTACAAATGACTTACAAGTAGGGAAATGATTGTACAATTTTGATACGACAAAATTCCAAATGTAAAATTAAGTACTTAGCTGATATTTGCTTAGGAAATATATCTAAATGGAAATTCTACTAGTTCTGAGTTCTAAATGTTCACCTATTAAAAATAATCTAAATTCTGACTTTAATCCCCAATAGAAACAAAGTAAACAAACAAAAAGGCAAACCTATCTACCTACAACCCAATGTTCTAAAGTACTGCATTTGTTTCACATTTACAAGCTTAATGATCTAGGCGAGCAGAACCCCAGACCCAGGCTAAGTCAAGTTGCTCTGATCCAGACTCTGCTCTCTCTCACTCTTTCTTATTTCTTATCTCCCAGAGTTCAGGACTCAGTAGTGACGAAGCTTTAGGAATGAATACCTTGCCCTAGCAACATGGAAGTTCCAGGGGCGGCTTTACCATTGATGATCTTGGAAACGAAGCAGATATATATCAGAAGCTCCCTAGACACGCAAAAAAAAAAATCTTCAACATTTTCTTGCTCCTATAGTTTGTTGAGTCTAGGATTTGAACAAAATTTATCCTATGAATTGACCAAAGAAGATAGCATTCATAAGGCCAATATATAAAAGAGATAAAAGTAAGTAAGTCTTGCTGGGGCAGGTGGAGGAAGGCAGTTCTGGGGGTTCCCAGGGCACAATCTGAACAGCACTGATTTTATTCAGTTACTTTTGACTGTTTGGATGATTCTCTGTATTTCACACTATGGCTAATTTGATAAATGCTTATGTGGTGAGTTACTATAGTATTTACATACACAGATAGGGCCTTCAAAATGAATCAATAAAACAACAAAATAAAATAAAGAAATTTACTGTGACCAGAAAACAATAAGAGTCATTTTCATGAACATCAACTGATTTTACTTTGAAGTTTAAAAATCCAGAATTCATCTGGATTGCATGAAGTCATTACAGTGGAAAGAAAAGAGAATCACTAAAAATGACAGTGGCGATAATAACGTAAAGAATATGAACTGATTAAAAACAGAAATTAACACGTAAGATGTTCAGTAAATACCCAGAATAGTCAGGAATATTGATATTTCTCAAGTGATGGTGTTTGGGGACGTAATAAATAGAAAGCAAATCATTCCTTTACTTTCCTATTTTTGTTATATGACTCCAAATGTTTAGATGTGTGATATTCAGAATACTCAAATACATGGCTGATGGTGTTATTTTTTCATTTAGAAATTGGTTGTGTGGCGGACAGCTCACAACTATAGTTCAGGAGGCCCTCTCTGTAAGCTCTGTGTAGCTGCTAGTGAGTATTCACACGGACTCCTCAGTTCAGCATTTCGACGGACTTCAGCTGTCTCGAACCAGTTGAGGCCACCAGACGCCAGGGGCAAAATTAATTATCCGTCAAAGAACCAAAGGGGAAAAGTTAAAAAGCAAGGAATATATTTAATATGTAATTAAAGCTTTGGGACAACTAGGTCTGAAACGAAGAAAGTGAGGACTCCGCGAAAATAGCTTACTGGTTACTATTACTGCTTAGTGCTATGAATTATATTCCTGGTTGCTGTGATGTGGCATGCTGTCGGCTTGCCATTTTACATCGCCCAGAAATAACTGGAAGTTGTTATTTCTCTTGGATGAAAATATGAGCTGGATTCGAGAAGTAACATCAGCACATGGAAAAACTAAATTTTTCTCATTGTAATGATGATAACATACAAAAGTACCATTCATATGACTAAACCTTAGGTTGCGGAGATGATGGCTTATTTTGCCCTTAAGGAATCTACTAAGTTTTCACTGTCCCATGATCCCATATGATCCATTTCTACATCTCTCCTTTTTTTTTTTTTTGGCTTTAGGAATTCTGTTCCAACTAATTAGATTATTATAAACTAAACACAAGTAAGACAAAAATAATTTTGCCAAATCAAAAAATTCTTCCAATACCATGCACTCAGTGTTTAGTATTAAGAATCAGTGTATCTGGGTACGAATTATGCTTATTTTTGACAAAATGAAGCTCCTAGATTCAAAGGGAAAAGGCTGATGTGAGGAGGTCATTGTAGAGATCAAATAACCCACCCCAAATGAGACTGTCATGAATTAATGTGTGAATGCATTGGAAACAGATGTCAGTATCTTCAAACACTAGAAATGAGAGAATTTTGAATTTATTTTAAATATAAAAGCAAATGACTATAAAAATGTTTCTATTTTTCAAAGCCCAAGGTTAATGAATTGCATATTTATCTATTATTTCAAAATCCAGAATATGTGAATGGATTCCTTTAGGCTTTACAATCATAGAATTCTAAGAAATATTTCATTATAATCATCACAGAATGATGTCCTTTTTAAATACATTTTTTCCCAATCCTCTGGTGGCTCAGTTTTTCTTTAAAAAAGCTATAAATTGTGCCTTGTTTTTCTTTCTCATAAACAATGAGAATCTTAGTGAACAAAGACAAATATTTCTTTAAAAATCCACATACTTTAATGTTATTGCTTTTCTATGTCAAAGTAAAATTGCCACACTCAAAAGCATTATAATCAAAGGCATTTTTCTAAGACCATTACATTCTTGCATTTACTAATGGTAAGCTGTACTAATTTAATTTTTTTGATGTTTCAGAAGAGGCTGACAAAACTTTCTTTAAAAATTACATGTCATTTTTTCCTTTACTATGTTATTTCTTATCATATGTGACATTATGAAATACTATTTAAATTCTAATTAATTTTATGTATTACCTTGTATGTTTTCCCAAGACTTCAATAAAAAGGAGTATTTGTAGCTCATCTTTGTAAAAATGACAATGTTTTACCCCTCAATTTTGTTTAAAATTTTTTTTTAATGTTTACTTACTTTTGATAAATAAATTAAGAGAAGCAGGCTCCAGGCTCTGAGCTGTCAGCACAGAGCCCAATGCGGGGCTTGAACTCACAAACCACGAGATCATGACCTGAGCTGAAATCTGAGGCTCAACCAACTGAGCCATCCAGGAGCCCCTATCCCTCTATTTTATTTTAAACAGTGGACAGCATTTGGGGAAATTACCAGCTGTGTTAAAAATAATCATCTGATAACCATTTAAACAAAAATATAGTATATGATATAAAAATGTAGTATATAATACCTTGGTAAGACAAAACACAGATAATACTAAAATTATGTGTGTGAATTGGGTTTTAAAATATATTTTAAAATAATGTGATTTGGACTCCAGAATCTATATACTTGTTTTCAATTTTAATGCCTTCCATTTAATATATCACAACCATATAATGAGGTTAGCTTAATGATAGTATGCCTAAGACAGGTGATTGCATTTAGATATAAAATCTAGTTTACAATGAAAGTTTTATGGGGAGCCCCTGATGGTTTTTCTTTTCTTTCTTGGATCACGTTTAATTTTACTGAAATTCTGTATAATTGAGACAAATGCCAACAGTGTTTTATAGTTCCTTAGCAGAATTGTTTTTCACATATCCATGAAGCATAGCCTAATTTACTGCAAAAAGGATACTGTGGAATTCTCCACTAGGAAATAAACCTGAAAAAAATAATTCCCGTCAATGTGTCTGAAGTGTATTATTTGTAACAAAGGTGGTCTATGCTCATCAGATCGTTTCACTGGATAACTGACTGAATCTTCAAAACTCAGTCTTTTGAGAATCTCACACCGATATTGAGTCTTCCCACATTTAAAGGCTGAGCTTTATATATATTTTTTTTATTTTTAAGCAGCCTTACGTGGAAGTCCTCCTTTTAAAGATGCAACAATTAAGTTGATTATTGGTTGTCAAAGTGTCCATTAACCTCTGTCTTCTATCTTATGAGCTTTTCTCTTTTGAAACCCTTCCTCAAACCTTTTCAAACCTTAAATGTCCTATCCCAGATAAAGATACTACCACATCTCATACCTGGTAACAATGAATAAGTCTGCCTTTGTGGTTTCTGTGTTTATCCTGAGAAATTGTCTTATATAAAAAAAAATTATAAAAACTTATACTGAATAATTTTATGACTATATAAAAATTTAATACTTACTAATTTGAACCATATAATTGAGAATTATTCAACACGGGTTCTCGGAAAATAACACTAGGGAATGTATGTCTGTATATACACATATACACAAATATATGTATATACATTCTGATACGAATAGGTACAAACATATGTATATATAATCTGATATACTGTACATATACATATAAACACACATAAAATCCATGGTAGATGGATGATGTAGAAAATGATGTTAGCACAATATGATCTATGCCATGCTCTGATGAACCAGCCCCTATTCTTTATTGCACAAGTAAACTGTTCTTGTGCACTCCGATAATTCAAACATCAGCGACAATTCGTCTCCGACATAAGAATCTCTCAAACCAATTTATGTTGGTTCTGAAGCCAGGTGGTTGGCAGGCGAATCTCTGAATAAATCAGTCTTAGGGGGAGCATGAAGTATCTGGCTGCCATCCTGGCCACATCCCTTCCTACCGGGAGACCATAGGCAGCTCAGATTAGCCATTATCCATATCAGTCTCCTCTTCTATGAAGTCTAGGAAATAATGGCATCTAGCTCAAAGGCTGTTGTAAGGATTCATGAACTACGCCTTACTAATCCATAATATATCTGCCACACAGTGTGTACTTCATACACGTTTGTCCTTCTTACATTTGATATTATTATTACACATGCAAACATGCTTTTCTCCATCATCATTACCCGGATAAAACTTCTGGCTCTTTCTTAAAGTTCATATTCTTTTTGTCTCTGCTTTTATCAGGTATAGATATAGATTCACAGAAATACAATGAGTGACAATTTGTGGTTCTCGTATGTACAGTGGCCAAAATATAAATTGATAGTTTCAAGAAAAATGTAGACTGAATAATATCTCATGGGGTGAAACAAGGGAAAAAAGATATTGTTTTTTTAATGACCTGAACTTGAATAACATTCATTTAAAATAATGTAATGTTGGGGCACCTCGGTGTCTCAATAGGTTAAGGGTCTGATTTTGGCTCAGGTCATGATCTCACGGTTCGTGGGTTCGAGCCCCACATCGAGCTCTGTGCTGACAGCTCAGAGACTGGAGCCTGTTTCAGATTCTGTGTCTCCTTTTCTCCCTGTTCCTCCCCCACTCATGCTCTGCCTCTCTCTCCCAAAAATAAATAAACATCAAAAAAGTTTTAGAAAAAAGAAATAAAATATAATGTTAAAATTCTTACACAGTGCCATCACCCTCCTTTTCTCTGCACCTCAAAACATTTATGCTTTTTTAAAAAAGTTAATTTATTTTGAGAGAGAAAGGTAGGGAGGGGCAGAGAGACAGAGAGAACCCCAAGCAGGCTCTGCCCTGTCAGTGCAGAGTCTGACACAGGGCTCGAACTCACAAACTGCAAGTCTATGACCTGAGCAGACATCGAGAGTCGGCTGCTTAACCGATAGGGCCACCCAGGTGCCCCAAAACATTTATATTTTTAAGGGATGACAATGCTGTTGGCAAGTGAATGCCAGACCAGAATAGTACTACTTGCCTTCTATCATGCAGAGGGTCGAAAAATAATTGTATGTAAATGCCCCACTAAACTGACTATAGCATAAACAGTTGTGTTGGGGTCGTACTGAGATAGTGTTCTCTTCAACAACAGAGTAGAGTGACCACACAATTTTTGGAACTGTCAGTAAA
This sequence comes from Prionailurus bengalensis, assembly GCF_016509475.1. NCBI lineage: Eukaryota > Metazoa > Chordata > Mammalia > Carnivora > Felidae > Prionailurus > Prionailurus bengalensis. The sequence goes on along the minus strand of NC_057344.1, from coordinate 25,209,813 downwards.
ACGGCTGGACTATCAGGTTGACTGCAGTATTGGAGTCTTTTTAAGTCATCGAGAAATGATCATGAATGCAGTCAGGGTCCACTTCTGAGCTCTATTTGCGTCACGTCACGGCAGCCTGTGGGCAAGATTTATTCTGAACTGCTCTCCAGAGGAGCTGGCATTGTCCGGCTGGGCGTGCTTCTGCCTGCCTAAAGCTCCCATCCTCCCATGAGCTGATGTTTCCCCTCATCTGTCTCATGGCTATTTTGGTAGTAATGATGAAAAGATGAGGGGTGTATTCAATCTGTAGAATTAGACCCACTGTTGCCACCTTGAGCTAAAATAAGACGGATTTGTCTTTTTTACCCTGTAGCCATCACAATAATGAAGGTTAATAATTTCTGTTTTTGATGTCTTTAATAAAAGGGTTATTTTCCAGTGTGTAATACATTCTGATATGAATGCCAATATGTTCCCAAATTCCTTTAGATAGTTTAGGACATACTCAAAGCTGCTCTGTCTAGCTGTGGTTCCAACATGCCCAAATGATTGAGGGTTTCATCACTGTTATTAGAATTCTATCACAGGGCAACTAAAGAAGTTTTTGGGAGACAGAGGGAAGGGGAATTTAGACAAAATTGAAAACATATCCTTGCACTGCTCTGAATGATGCTCTTGATTATTCTGTAGAATACTAGACTCTCCCTGTTCCTCCAGTTACTTATTCCACAAATGAAATGCACTGGTTTTTTTTGTTGTTGTTGTTATCTAGGGCTCAGTTTATCTCTTAATGATTAATAATAATTTAATGAAGACTTACACTTATAAGTATGTTTAGGAAAAAAACAAAACCCCTGAGGTTTTAGTGCTGAGCTTTAAAATCTTTCATGTTACAACCCCATATTAATGAATATAAGAACAACTCAAACAACCGATTACCATAGCTCGAAGGACGCCAGTATATCTTTCTATAGTGAGTCAGAGACTTTGTTTAAAACAATATGACTAATCATGGGTTGTTTGTGAAAGTGTCTCTCAAGAAAGGCATTATGACACTGTTTCAAAGGAACAAAACAAAGATTTGGGGAGAGAAACTGGTGATTTTTTGGACACAAAACACTAGACCTCTTTTATCTAATGTGGTTTTTTTGGTACTGGGTATCCTACCTTTCAACTTTTTCATTTTTGTGTGAAATACATCCCTGAAATATACCTTAATGCTCATTTTTTTGGCAGGATATATACATAGTATTCATGAAATATCTGAAGATTACTCCCTGGTCCTGTTCTAATAATACATATAAAAGAAGAAATCTTATTGAAAAAATAGGCACTTGGAAACCCAGAGAGGTCCTACGTACAAAAGGAAAGCCAAATATTTGTGGTAGTTAGTCACCATTATAAATAGATTTCACAGCAGCAAATCAAATGCAACATTAAATAATTATGAAATAAAAGTAAACATTTTGTAAAAATATGACACGATGGAGTAGAAGGTTAGTTCATGATGGGTAGATGTCAGAAGTAGGTGTTCTTAGAATTTAATGTTTCTACTTAATATTAACATTGAAACTTCAATTCCCTGTGAAAAGAATAACTAGGTAGGATACTGGAGTTTTCTCTCTTTTCACAAAATAGCCAGACTGCCGTTACACATTATCTATTTCCCAAGCTCCAAACTGAAGGGAAAAGAACCTATTTACTCTCTCATAAAATAGGTAAAATTCTGTATTCCAGCCAAGAAACAAAATAAAAACAGAGAGGTGATACACAGCCAAAGAATTATTTTCAAACTGTAGTAAGAAGGAACTGTACTCAAAATAGTCAACACCCATAATAACACAAAATAAAATATACACACACACATTAAAACGACACCCCCCCGCAAAAAAGTGAACCTTCCTACACCCCCCAAAAAGCCTGCTTCTCAAGCTATTTTCATTATTGGCCATTTTCAGTAAGAAATTTCCTAAAAGTCAGCTGTCTGTGACAGTGGAGTGTTTATTTCTGGGTCCTTCTCATGGCCTGCTGGAGAATTTTACTAAATTATAGTTCAGTAGCTGGACAGAGTTCCATGTACAGTTGTCTAACTGCCTGTGGTATTGGTCGAGATTGGGTCAGTAGTTTTTGGTCGTCTTGTGTGTTTGGAACCTGAGTTCACTGTCTCATGGTTCTCAGTGCTTACGGACTAATGAGCTGTGGCATCACTGTGAAGCTGTGATCATGCACCCAGGTAACAAGTCACACCTGAACATCTGGGGAGACAGTCACGTACTATTTTATCCAAACTTGACAACTTTTCAGTACACATTTAATCTGGAGTGCACAAAAACGTCTGCTTCTGTTCCATAACTGACTTTAGCATTTCTTAATTTTGCCTGTGGAGTGAATAGTTCGGTCAAGTGATGTGGCAAAACATGAAACATTTGAAAACAGACCCATCTCGGGGCGCCTGGGTGGCGCAGTCGGTTAAGCGTCCGACTTCAGCCAGGTCACGATCTCGCGGTCCGGGAGTTCGAGCCCTGCGTCAGGCTCTGGGCTGATGGCTCAGAGCCTGGAGCCTGTTTCTGATTCTGTGTCTCCCTCTCTCTCTGCCCCTCCCCCATTCATGCTCTGTCTCTCTCTGTCCCAAAAATAAATAAACGTTGAAAAAAAAATTAAAAAAAAAAAAAAAAAGAAAACAGACCCATCTCAAAGTATTCTAAAGAATCAAGGTCCTGATAAAACCGATGGCTTCATGTTTCTCATTCTAAAACTTTGCAATAGTTGGTTACCATAAAAATACATAAACATATCTCAATGGAAATATATTGAGCACATTTACAAACACGAGGGTATTGAAGAAAAACCAGGGAAAGTTCACACAAAGTTGTATAAGTTGTTAAAAATGACAAGGTGACCACACACTAAAATAGGTATGTTTCAAGGGAGAAATAGCAGACGCCAATGGTAATTTTTCTGAAGTAAATGATGAACACAGAATAAATATCAGAGAGAAAAGAACAGCTCTTTAGGATATCAGCAGGTGCTTTCAAAAGTGAATTTAAGAATAAATACCCTTAAAAAGGGAATTCACCTTCCTTTTTTACTTCTTATGTGTCAGCCACATACCTGTACCAATGTTCAAAAAGCCAATGCTCCACCGGTTCCTACACCATTGAGTTAAAACTGTTGAGAGGCTTTTATCTTTGTACTCAGTAAGAATATGGTGAAATGAGATCATTTGGTTTCATACTTTAATTTTGCATCTTAACCTTCATTACACACTGTGAAACAGAAGAGCACCATTTCACTGCAGTCTGCCTGTTGACACATATTATTTTTGACCCTGTTTTTTCACTGTACCCTAAAATAGCATTATGTGGTAGGTCATTGGTTCCTGCCATTTCCAATATGTACAGCACTACCATATGCATTTCACTGTTTATGTACCTACTCCCCTTGGCTAGATTGTGAGCTTTTTAAAGACAGAAAGTATGTCTTATCGCTCTCCCAGTCTTTAATCTATCATAGTGCATGGTATGTAGTAGGTATTCTATAAATATTCCCTTAAAAATGTTCTATATATTCCTGCAATTCAACATATCTACCATGTTTTAAATTCAGAGTATTCTCTTCCGAGTCCTATTTCAGACTTGCCTTTTATTTTAAAATCAGGCAAACAGGCACTCCAAACTTGTTTCCCTGTGTTAAGCTAACATCGGCATTTAAAAAAATAATATGCCACTATGATTTTCACTAAACTAGGGAAGGTTATTTTGGAGCTTCTGGGACTTTAGATATTTGAAGTAGTAATTACTTCCTCCACAAATGTTACCTTTTACAGTCAAATACTGCTTTCCCGTAGCAGTTCAACTTTTTACTTAATGGAAAATGTCTTTTATTTACAATTCACCATACCATACTATTATACATAGTAATTCTCCTTTTATTTGTTTTAGTAGCACTGTAAAGTTGATGAGGCATTATCATAATAATGATAGTAGCTTACATTTATTCAGTATTTATTTTGTGCCAAGTGTTTAAGTCCTTTACATGAGCCTGAGCTATGTCAATTAATACCCACGTAAAATTTATGATTTGTGTGATTTTATATATCTCTATCTCTCTATCTATGTATCTAGTCTTAGGTAATTTTCCGACTAGTAAGCAGTGTGGTCAGGATAATAATTCAGGGAGAACCAACTCCAGATTTTTCATTCTTCGTTCTTTAAAGATCTGATGATCCAGCAACAAAATTTGGTACCATATATTGCGTAATTCTAGAACCATGACCCGTTTTAGTGAGGTACTTGTGTTACCATTATAAAGCAAGCAACATATGTGAGACTGTACTTATTTAAATGCTATCAAGTTACTGCAACCAAGACTCTAAGAGTATTTTTTTCCATATTGAATGGATAAGATATCAACTCTTAGCTTATGATCATCAGCATTTCAATTAAAACTGACTGTTATCACTTACAACTTACCGTAGACTTGGGTTTGGTTCCAAAACTGGCCACTGGGGTGGAAGATGGTAGGTCACTGGATTCGGTGTTAGAAGACAAATTTGTTGGCGCCTGATTCATTGAAATGGTGTCCGCTCCACTTTCAGATCCTGACTCCAGATCCTATCAGAAAAACGTATTGATATGAAAGGCATGTACATGCTCTCTGCATGCCTTTTTCCCTGCCACCCACATCTTTCCACCTTCTCCTTTTCCCAACACACACTGAAGATGCTAAAGAGTTGCTGACAATATGGGTGCGTGGGTGGCTCGGTCGGTTAAGTGTCCAACTTCGGCTCAGGTCATGATCTCACGGTTTGTGAATTCGAGCCCCGCATTGGGCTCTGTGCTGACAGCTCGGAGCCTGGAGCCTGCTTCAGATTATGTGCTTCCCTCTCTTTCTCTGTCCCTCCCCTGCTCTCACTCTGTCTCAGTCTCAATCAAAAATAAATAACATTAAAAGAAATTTTAGAAACAGTTAGTGACAACTGACACTGACATGTCACTCATAACCATACACTATTTTGTAATAACAATTGTACTCTTCAGAGGGTCTGATTTTAGACAGAAAATACTGGTAATTCTTTGGTAATTAAACAGCTCATTGAAAATTGGAATGGGAGGTAGTGGGAGCTAGCTGGGGCACTGCAGTTAAGTCAGGAGGTAGAAGCCCATAGATACCCCTTCCTCACTATATGATCATGAGTAACTCACTTCACATCCTTTATGCGACAGGGTCACTGTGAACGTCAAATGAAAACACAGTTCTCATTTCTCCTCACCTCACCCTCTTCTACACGCCCATCAGACCTCCATGGTGACCCCTACCACAATGGCTTGAAATCATTTAGCTCAAGTGTCTATCTACCTAATAAACTATGAGCTATATGAGGGGTAGGAATTAGGTTTTGACATGTGTGATTCAATTCTCTCACTTGGAAATGGATGTTAATAGAGTTCTGGTACAAGATGGTGACACAGGAAGACTTTGATATCACCTCCTCCATGGAACACACCAAATTCGACCTATTAATAGAACAGTTCCTCGTGAAGAAGAACTGCAGATTGACTGAACAGCTACCGAACAACCAAAGGCAGAGAGAATGGCAAGAGAACAGCAAGAGAGATGGATGCTAACCAAGGGAACGCCACCACAACACTGCAATCTGCAGTGGGGAGGGATAGCACTGAGGAACCGGGAACAGATCCCTCCGTCTTTGGGCACAGAAAAAAAAACAAACATTGTTTAAAAGAGCAACTGGACAGAAAAGAGACTTCAACAGAAGTCTGCCAAGCTGCAGAGGAATTATGAGAAACCTCTCCAGGTCAGAGGGACCGGAGAATGGCCTGGTTTATATTCCCACCCCACCTTAAAAGCCTAGACAGGAGCAGGGTCCAGACACCGTAACAGGCAGGCCCAGTCATCTCAGGGAGCTTGTAACTTCAGCAAGCTCAGGGTCCACAAGCCCATGCTAGCCCTAGTCACGTAGACACAGAAAAGAGAAGTCAAAGTTTAAAAGGGCTGAGGCGCTGCGGGAATGCTCTCTCTCCTTCAACCTTAAAAGCCCAGGCCATAGCAGGATTTGCCTGCTGTGAAGAGGTTTGGAAACCATAAATGGAGGGTCCTGATGCCTCAGAAGGCAGGTCTTGATGCCATAACTGATGAATCCAGTCATCACAGGGAGTTTGCCACCTCAGTGAGCCCAGGGTCCACAAGCCCACAAGCCCAGTTACCCTGTAGTGTTGGGGCACAGAAAATAGGCCATGGCTTTGTAGGGGTTTTGTTATTTAATTTTTTTAACTGTTTATTTGCTTTTGAGAGACAGAGAGAGACAGAGCACAAACGGGTGAGGGGCAGAGAGGGACACAGACCTGAAGCAGGCTCCAGGCTCTGAGCTGTCAGCACAGAGCCCGATGTGGGACTTGAACTCATGAACCTTGAGATCATGACCTGAGCTGAAGTCGGACGCTTAATTGACTAAGCCACCCAGGCGCCCTATTTCTTTAGTTTTAAAATGTTTATTTATTTTGGAGAGAGAGCGCGCGTGCGTGCGAGTGGGGGATGGGCAGAGAGAGAGGGAGACACAGAATCCCAAGCAGGCTCTAGTCTCTGAGCTGTCAGCACAGAACCTGACGAGGGACTTGAACTCACAAACCATAAGATCATCACCTGAGGTGAAGTCAGATGCTTAATGAACTGAGCCACCTAGGTATCCCTAAATTTTTACTTTTTAATTAAATGTATACATGGTTTTTTTGTTGATGTTGTTTGTTTTTTTACTTTTTAAAATGTGTCTTGTTGGGCGCCTAGGTGGCTCAGTCAGTTAAGCGTCTGACTTCAGCTCAGGTCATGATCTTACAGTTTGCAGGCACTGACAGTTCAGAGTCTGGAGCCTGCTGCTGATTCTGTGTCCCCCTCTCTCTCTGCCCCTTCCCAGCTCATGATCTGTCTCTCTCTCAAAAATAAGTAAACACTAAAAAAATTGTCTTGTTTTAATTTTTTCTTTTTGATTTTGTTCTTTTTTTTCTTTTCTTTTTTCCTTTTCTGTTCTATTTTCTTACTTTCTTTCATTATTATTTTTCTTATTCTTTCTGTAAAGGCCATGATTTAAAAAAAAAAATTACTACCATATACAGTCATAGCTCCAGCCAGCCAGCAAAAGTCACTAAGCCCACGGTCTGCATAGGGGACACCATACACAAGACAACTCCCTGAACTTGAGAAGTAGCTGTTTCATCTAATCCGTAGACACAAACACAGGAAGTCAAGCAAATGGGGAGCTAGAGGAATATGCTCCACAAGAAAGAACAAGAAAAACCCTCAAAAAATAACTAAATGAAACAGAGATAAGCAACATGCCTGATAAAGTATTTAATGATCATAAAGATGCCCACTGGACTAGAAAAAAAAAAAAGAATGGAAGATCTCAGTAAGACCTTCAAAAAAGAGAAAGAAAATATTAAAAGGTGAAGAAATAGAAGAAAAGAAAAGGTGAAGAATACAATAACTGAAATAAAAAAAAACATACTAAAGGGAATCAACAGTACATGAGAGGATGCAGACAAATGTATCAGTGATCTAGAAGAAAGGATAATGGAAAGCAAACAAGCTTTGATGAAGGAACAGCAAAAAGAGAAAAAAACGTTTTAAACAATGAGGATAGATTAAGAGATCTTGGACAACACCAAGTGAACAAAGATTCTCATTATAGGGATCCTGAAGAAGAGAGAGAGAAAGGTGCAGAAAACTTTTCTGAAGAAATAATAACTGAATACTTCCTTAAACTTGGAGGGAAATAGACATCTAAGTCCAAGAAGCACAGAGAGTTCCAAACAAGATGAACCCAAGGAGTTCCACGCTATGGCACATAGTAATAAAATGTCAAAGGTTAAAGATAAAGAGAGTATCTTAAAACTATCCAGAGACAAACAGAAAGTTACCTACAAGGAAAAACCTGTAAGGCTATCAACTAATTTTTCAGCAGAAACTTTGTAAGTCAGAAGGGAGTGACATACATGATATTTCAAAGTGTTTAAGCAGAAAAAAAAGCCCTATAAAAAAGAATATTCTATTTGACAAGGTTATCATTCAGATCTTAAGGAGAGATAAAGGGTTTTCCAGACAAACAAAAGATAAAGGAATTTAACACTGCTATACCAGCCTTACAAGAAATGTTAAAAGGACTTCTGTAAGTGGAAAAGAAGTGGCTATAATTAGACATAAGGAAAATATGAATAAAAAATAATAAATAAAATATGGCAACATATATGTAAAATGTCAAAAAGGGAGTAAAAAGGAATGATAAAGGGAAAAAGAAAAAGCAAGATTTTCCTTCCTTCCTTCCTTGTGTTTGAACTTACATGACCATCAAATGAATATGAACTGCTATCAACTCAGAATGTTATATATGAACCTCATGGAAACCACAGACCCAAAACCTATGATAGATAAACAAAAAATAAAAAAAGCCAAACAAAACACTATAGATATTCATCAATCACAAAGAAAGCAAGAAAATAAGGAACAAAAAAGAACTACAAAAATGACCAACAGGCATTGCCAAATTGCCAAAAAAAATGGCAATAGGCATATACCTATCAATAATTACCTTAAATGAAAATGGCCTAAATACTTTAATCAAAAGATACAGAATGACAGAATTGATAAAACAACAACAACAAAAACCAAGACCCATCTATATGCTGTCTACAAGAAATTTACCTCACCTAAAGACATATATATATAGTATGAAAGCGAAAGGGATGGAAAAACATTCACTATGCAAATGGAAGTCGAAAAAAAAGTTAGGTAGCAATACTTGTATCAGACAAAATAGACTTTAAGCGACTGTAACAGGATAAAGGAGGACATTATATAATGATAAATGGATCAGTTCAACAAGAAGATATAACACTTGTGAATATCTACACACCTAACCTGGAGCACCTAAATACAAAAAACAAATATTAATGGACATAAAGAGAGAAATTTATGGTAATACAATAATACTAGGGTACTTAAGACTCTACTTATATCAATGGATAGATAATACAGGTAAAATCAATAAAGAAACAATGTCTTTGAATGACATACTGGATCAGATGGACATAACAGAATATTCCATCCAAAAACAACAAAATATATAGTATTTTCAAGTGCACATGAAACATTGTCCATAATGAATCCACCCACATATTAGGCCATAAAACAGGATAAGAATATTGAAATCAAACAACACATCTTTTCTTACCACAATGGTATGAAAATAGAAGTAAATCACAAGAAAAATACTGGAAAAAACACAAACACATGAAGACTAAACAAGATGATACTAAACAACCAATAGATCAATGAAGCAAACAAAGAAGAAATAAAAAAAACACATGGAGACAAATGACTATGAAAGCACAGTGGTCCAAAATCTATGGGACACAGCAAAAGCAGTTCCAAAAAGGAAGTATAAAGCAATACAGGTCTACCTCAAGAAATTAGAAAAAAATCAAATAAACAATCTTAGTTTACAGCTAAAGAACTAGAATAAGAATAAACAAAGCCCAAGATGAGTAGAAGAAAAATAAAGATCAGAGCAGGAATAAATGACATAGAGCCAAAAAAAAAAAAAAAAAAGAGAGAGAGAGAGAGAGAGACAAAGAAAGAAAAGAAAAAAAGAAAGAAAAAGTCAATGAAAACAAGACCAGGTTCTTTGAAAACATAAAATTAAACCCTTAACCATACTCATTAAGTAAAAAGAAGAAAGGACCCAAATAAATAAAGTGACAAATGAGAGAGGAGAAACAACAACTGACACCTCAGAAATACAAAGGAGTATTAAGAAAATACTACGAAAAATTACATGCCAACAAACTGGCAACAGAAGAAATGGATAAATTCCTAGAAACATACAATCTTCTAAAACAAGTAATGAATTGTTTTACAAGTAATAAAATTGAACTGACAATCAAAAAAAAAAAAAACTACCAAAAAATAAATGTCTAGTTTCAGATAGATTCACAAGGGAATTCTATCAGACATTTAAAGAAGATTTAATACCTATTCTCCTCAAACTATTCCAAAAATATAGAAGAGGAAGAAAAGCTTCCAAATGCATTCTACAAGGTGGGCATTACTCTGATACCAAAACCAGACAAAGATACCACAAAAAAGGAAAACTACAGGCCAATATTCCTGATGAACAAAGATGCAAAAATCTTCAACAAAATATTAGCAAATCACATACAACAATGCATTAAAAAGATCATTCATCATGATCAGGTGGGAGTTATTCCTGGAATGCAAAGGTGATTGGCTCAATATTCACAAATCAAACAACATCATACACCACATCAAACCGAAGATAAAAATCATATGATCATCTCAATAGATGCAGAAAAAGCATTTGACAAGATTCAACATCCATTCATGATAAAAACTCCCAACAAAATGGGGTTAGAAGGAACAGACTTCAACATAATAAAGGCCATATATGAAAACCTAAAGCTTACACCATCCTCAATGGTGAAAAACTGAGAGCTTTTCCTCTAAGATCAGGAACAAGATAAGAATGTCCACTTTCACCACTTTTATTTAAAATAGTACTGTAAGTCCTAGCACAGCATTCATATTGGTAAAGAAGTTAAACTGTTACTATTTACAGATTACGTGATACTAGAAATAGCCCTAAAAACTCCACCAAATAACTACTAGAAGTATAAATAACTGCAATAAAGTGGCAGGAAAAAAATTTAATACACAAAATTGGCAGCATTTCTATAAACTAACAACAAAATAGCAGAAAGAGAAATTTGAAAAAACAAGGTTTACAACTGCACCAAAAAGAATAAAATAGCTAGGAATAAACTTAACCAAAGACGTGAAAGATCTGTATTCTTAAAACATAAAACACTGATGAAAGAAATTAAATGTGACACAAATAAATGAAAATATATTGTTTTTATTGGTTGGAAGAATCAATATTGTCAAAATGTCCATATTAGCCATAGCAATATACACATTAAATGCAATTTCTATCAAAATAACAACATTCTTCACAAAACCAGAACAAGTAATACTAAAATTTGTATGGAATCACAAAAGACTCCAAAGAGCCAAAGCAATCCTGATAAAGAAAAACAAAACTGGAGGTATTACAACCCCAGATTTCAACTACAAATCTGTAGTAATCAAAACAGTGGAGTACTGGCACAGAATAGACACATGTATCAATAGAACAGAATAGAGAGCACAGAAATAAAGTCACATTTATATGGTCAATTAATCTATGACAAAGGAGGCAAGAACATACACAATGGGGAAGACAGCCTTTTCAATAAATGGTGCTGGGAAAAATGACAGCTACATGTAAAAGAATGACACTAGATCACGTTCTAACACCATACAAAAAAATAAACTCAAAATGGATTAAAGGCTAAATGTAAAACCTGAAACCACAGAAAAAGAGAACATAGGCAGTAATTTCTCTAACATCAGCCATAGCAACACTTTTCTAGATATGTCTCTTAAGGCAAGGTAACCAAAGCAAAAAATAAACTACTGAGACTGTATCAAAATAAAAAGCTTTTGCACAGTAAAAGAAATCATCAACAAAACAAAAAGACAACTGACTGAATGGGATAATATATTTGCAAATGATATATCCAATAATATACAAAATATATAAAGAGCTTATACAACTCAACACCAAAAAAAAACCAATTTGTTAAAAAATGGGCAGAGGACCTAAATAGATATTTTTCTAAAGATGTAAATGTGGTCAATAGAAACATGAGAAGATGTTAAACATCACTAATCATCAGGGAAACATAAATCAAACTCACAATGAGATATCACACCATACCTGTTAGAATGGCTAAAATCAAGAAGACAAGGAACAAAGAGTGTTGGCAAACAAGTGGAGAAAAAGGACCCCTCGTACACTGTTGGGGAGAATGCAAACTGGTACAACCACTGTGGAAAAGAGTATGGAGGCTCTTTAAAAAATTAAAATATAAATATCATATGATCTAGTAACTCTACTATTGGGTATTTAATCCAGGGAAAATGAAAACAATAACTCATGTATCCACCCCTATGTTTATTGCAACACTATTTACAATAGAATAGCCAAGACATGGAAGCAACATAGGTGTCCATCAACAGATGAATGGTGTGTGTATACGTGTGTGTGTGTGTGTGTGTGTATCTATATATCTATATGTGTGTGTGTGTAATGGAATACTATGTGTGTGTATGTATATATACATATATATGTATTTATATATTTATATTTATATAATGGAATACTACATGGCCATAAAAAGGATGAGATCATGCCATTTGAGTAACATGGATGGACTTAGAGGGTACTGAAATAAGCCAGAGTGAGAAAGACAAATACAGTATGATTCCACACATAAATGGAATCTAATACAAGCGAGTGAACAAAAATAGAATCAGAATTATAAATACAGAAAACAAACTGATGGTTGCTAGAAGGAAGAGGGGTGAGGAGTTGAACAAAGGGTAAAGAGGAGAGGGAAATACAGGCCTTCCATTTACGGAATGAGTTAAGTCATGGGAATAAAAAGCAGGATATAAGGAATACAGTCAATAATATTGTAATAGCAATGTAATAGGACGGATGGTATCTATGCTTGTGGTGAACATAATATCTAAGCTTGTCAAATCACTAAGTTGTATACCTGAAACTAACATAACTGTGCATCAACTATAGTCAAATTAAAAAAAAAAGGGAATGGGTATAATAATAGCATTCACTCATAGAGTTTCACAAGGGTTAAACAAGATATATGCAAAGTACATGTAACTGGCACATAATAATTTTCATTAAATGTTTCCCTTTACTATAAATACTGTTATTATTAGTATCATGATATCTTCCTAAAACTAGTACACAGTATGTATATAAGACATGTCTGCTGAGTAGATGCATTTACATGGCAACTTCATCAAAGGCAGTACATTAATCCATCAAATGTTCTATTTGTGTTATAAGGTAGCCTCAGAGCATAAAGGAAAATTGAGGGTGAAGGGAATGTAAATGGGAAGAAGCAGAGGTATATATCACTCTACAATTTTAACCTGAGAGAATATGAGTGAAACACCTCTGTGCCTACTCTTTACAACTCAACTTTCTCATGCCCACATGGCTGCATACCATCTATACTACATTTATACTTTCTGGCCTTATGTTCTATTATTCTCTTGTTTCTTGGTATTTTTCAGCCATACTGGTTGTTTCCCAGTTCTTCTAAAACACCATATTGGTTTCTACAGTAGGGACTATGTCCTTCTTGTCTCTTGACTCAGAGTTTCCTTTTGTTGGCCCGTTCTTGTCAAATCAGGTCTCAGCTTGAATATTTATTGACATTTCAAGCTAAAGTAGTTTCCTTCCTTCAACCTCCACAGTATATAATTCTCTATTTCATAATCAATTACCTTGCTTATTTATTACAAATCAACTGTATCCATCTATCATCCTATTTATCTACCCATCAGTCGTTCGGTCCATCCATCCATCCATCCATTCATCCATCATCCATCATCCATCCATCCACACTCAACTCATCCCTTTTTCCAATATCTGCTTCCCTCTATGAGAATCTATGTATCACAAAAGCAGGGACTTCACCGCTCTTGTTCACTGATATATCACCAGATCTTAGAATAGTGCCTGTCATGTAAAATTCTCATTAAATATTGTTTTAAGAAAGAATAGCTAGACTCAAAAATATTAATATCTCTTTCTTATTCCTCACAATGAAAGTAATTTTTGTAGTTTTTGTTATGAAATTAGAAATCACTAGTAGAACTTAAAGGGTCCAATGAGGAAATAGAGAGGAGTTGGTAAAAGGGTAAAAACTTTCAGGTATAAGATGAATATGGTCTGAGGATCTAATATAAAATATGGTGACTATGGATGATAAGACTACATTAAAAAATAATAATTGAAATTTGCTAAGAGAATAGAACTAAAATGTTCTCACAACAACAACAACAACAACAACACCCAAAGGACAAATATGTGAGGTGATAGATGTGTGAGTTAACTGGATGATGGGAATCTTTTCACATACATACAAATATCAAATCACCACAATGTACATTTTAAGTACTTTACAGTTTTATTTATCAATTATACCTTAATAAAGCTTAAAGTAAAAGAAAATTAAGAAACAAGACTGAAATATAAATGGAATATCTCAACAGAGCAATAACTAAGGAAACTGAAGTAGTAATAAAAAATTTTCCAACACTGGAAAGGCCAAGACCAGATAGTTTCACTGATGAATTCTACCAAACATTTAAAAAAGAATTAATGTCAGTCCTTCCAAAACTCTTCCAAAAAACTGAAGAGAAGGGATTACTCCCAAACTCATTTTACAAAGCCAGAATTGCCCTATTACCAGAGCCAGATAAAGACACCACAAAACAAAATGAAACAAAAACCAAAAAAATAAGCTATAGGCCAATATCCTTGATATAGATGCAAAAATTTTCAACAGAACTCTAGCAAACAGAATTCAAGAGCACATTAAAAGCACATTACATCATGTCCAAATGGTATTTATCCATGGGATGCAAGTATGTTCAATACACACAAGTCAACAAGTGTGAGGTACCACAATAACAGAATAAAAGATAAAAATCTTATGATCATCGCAATAGATGAAGAAAAAGTATTTGACAAAAATCAATAGTCTCTCATAATAAAAGCTCTCAACAAACTGTGCATGAAGGAAGGTATATGAATATAACAAATGCCATGCATGACAAACCTACAACTAACATCATATTCTATGATGAAAAAATGAAAACTTTTCCTCTAAAATCAGCACCATGACAAAGGCATCCACTCCCATCACCTCTCTTCATTATAGTACTGGAAGTTCTAGCCAGAGTGAGCGAGCGCGCAGGCAGGCAAATAAATAAACAAACAAACAAATAAATAAATAAATGTATGTCATCCTAAATGGAAGCAAAATTGTCTCTGTTTCAGATGACATGATATTGTATACTATATACAGAAAACCCTAACAACTCACCAAAAAAACTGTAAGAATTAAAAATAATCAGTAAAGTTACAGGATACAAATGAAAATACAAAATTAGTATCAGCATATAGAAATTAATTGCATTTCTATACAATAACAACAAACTATTGGAAAGAGAAATAAAACAATGCCATCTATAATAGCACAAACATAATAAAATGCTTAGTAATATATTTAACTAATAAGGTGAAATATCTCTACTGTGAAAACTAAAAGACACTGATAAAAGTGACTAAAGAATACACAAGTAAATGAAAAGCCATCCTGTGTATGTGGATCAGAAAAATTAATAAATTGCAAAAATGTTCATACTACCTAAAATGATCCACAGATTCAATGTAATTCCAATCAAAATTTCAACAGCATTTTTTACAGGAACAGAAAAAAATAGTCTTAAAATTCACATGGAACTACAAAAGACCCCAAAGATCCACAGCAATCTTGAAAAAGAAGAATAAAAGTGTAGTGATCAAAACAACATGGCACTAACACAAAACAGACACATAGATCAATGGAACAGAATAGGGACCAGAAATAAGTCCATAAAGTTTTCCCAAAAAAATTAAAAACAGAACCACCATATTATCCAGAAATCCCCCTTCTGGGTATATATCTGAAGGAAATGAAATCAGCGTCTTAAAAAGATACCTGTACTCCAATGTTCACTGCTGCATTATTCACAATGGGAAAGACATGGAAACAACCTAAGTATGTTGTTACTTTGACAGATAAATGGATAAATAAAATGTGGCATATGTGTATATGTATGTATATATATATATATATATATATGTAATTTATGTATATATGCATATATGTGTGTGTGTGTATGTGTACGTGTGTGTGTGTGTGTATATGTATACGTATATGTATATTGAGAGAGAAAAAGAGAGAGAAAAGCGGGGAATCCTATCATTTGTGATAACATAGATGGCCTCTGAGGGTATTATGCTAAGTGAAATAAGTCAGACAGAGAAAAGCAAATATGGTATGATCTTACTTTTACAGAATCTAAAACAATGCAAATGCCTACAAACAGAGTAGAATGGTGGTTGACCTGGGCTGGGGGTGGAGGAAATGAGGCAGTCATGATTAGTGATTAAGTGGTGATTAGAGACATAAACTTTCATGGCACCTGAGTGGCTTAGTCAGTTGAGTGTCAACTTTGGTTCAGGTTGTGATCTCGCGGTTGCTGGGTTCAAGCCCCGCGTCCCGCTCTGTGCTGACAGCCTGGAGCCTGCGGCCTACTTCAGATTCTGTTTCTCAATCTCTCTGCCCCTCCCCTGCTCATGCTCTGTCTCTCTCTCTCTCTTAAAAATTAATAAACATTAAAAAATCTAAAAAAAAGAAGACACAAACTTTCAGTTATAAGGGGAATAAGTTATGGGATCTAATATAAAGCATGGTGACTATAGTTAAGAATACTGTATTATATACTTGAAAGTTGCCAAGAGTAAATTTTAAATGTTCTCAGCACACATACACCCATACACAAAGTAATTATGTGAGGTTATGGGTGTGTTCATTAATCTTGTAGCCAGCATTTTGCAACATATATGTATACTGAATCATAATATTGTACACCTTAAACTTACACAGTGTTGTATGTCACTTATATTTCAATAAGGCTGAAAAAGAGATAAGAGAAAAAAGAGAAACGGTATAAAAGACATACGCAACTAGAGGGTATTATGCTGAGCGAAATTAGAGAAAGACAAATGTCATATGACTTCACTCTTATGAGGAATTTAAGACACAAAACCGATGAACATAAGGGAAGGGAAGCAAAAACAATATAAAAACAAGGAGGGGGACAAAACGTAAGAGACTCTTAAATACAGAGAACAAAAAGAGGTTGCTGGAGGGGTTGTGGGAGGGGGGATGGGTTAAATGGATAAGGGGCATTGAGGAATCTACTCCTGAAATCATTGTTGCGCTATATGCTAACTAACTAGGAGGTAAATTTAAAAATAAATAAATTTTTAAAAATGAGATGTGAAAAAAATGAAAAAAAGACATGCACAACAAAAATGAAACTGCAAGGTAATATTTTAAATATGTGTGTGTGTGCCTGTGTGTGTGTGTGTGTGTGTGTGTGTGTGTACAAACACCCACCTCTAACCAAATTTCTCATGCCCTGAGTGATTTCAAATTAAAGGCTGTTTGTTTGTTTTGCATGAAAAATACAAATATTTTACCAGAAGAGAAATATGATACACTAAAATTTCAACATGAATCAATATCAAATTGACAGTCATAAATAGCAGGTGACTTATAAACATCAAGTGCATAGTCATAAGTAGCAGGTAATTTATAAGCCATTTATGTTTGACCTTTATAGTTGGCAGAACTCCTTTTGCCTTCCTGTTTATAATTTGATTAGGTGATTAACAGGGTAACCTCTTGCCTTTCTAACAACACAACAGTTCTGAGGCAAACTGAAAAATATTTTACAAATCTATCATTTATTTTGTATTTACTTTCTAAAGACAGTACTGTACAGCCATTACCTGCTTCAACATTCACTAGCCCTACTTGACAGACGATGTAGTTAAGTCTTAAGGGAAGTAATTTGAGCAAATTCACACTATGCACCAGGGCTGACATTAAAACTCACCTTTGTCAGACCCCAGAGTTCACAAATACGTAGTTTAGCACAAATCCTTATTATTTTGTTTCCTCTCTATTCACTATGAGATATGACACAGCGGCTCTCAGAATCTCTCACGTCCATTCCTTCTTTTCTTTTTCCACTGCTACCATACCCAAACTAAGTGGCTTCAAGCCCTGAATTAGCATTACTACGGCCACCTAATAATTGTGCTGTGACTCTGCTTTGTGTAATTCATCTTCCACATCATCTTCCTACTAGGCTCCATTCATCACTGTTACTCCATGCTTCAACTGTGCCAGACAACGGGAATATAAAAATCTTGGAATAGTTCCCATTGTGGGAATACAGTCTGATGTGCTATAGTAGAGGTGTATACACAGTACAATTGTGGTGTAAAGAAGTGAGTAGCTAGTGATCCATTGGATATACAGATCTGGAGCCAGCAAAAAGGGGCTCACTGGTGACCCTCACTATGAAGGAAGTCATGGAAGCCATAGTAACTTCCAGGGAGAATATTCTGTCAGACATAGAAAGAACTGAGCCTAAAATCTGGAGATAAGATTTAAGGGGCAAATACAGGGAGAGGAGCCACTGAAATATATGAAAAGTAACTGCTGGGGGTATAGAAGAAAAGGAAAGAGAGGAGCCAGAAGCCACGGGAGCTGTGAAATCCAGGGAGGAGAGGATACTCAATTGTTTCAAATGCTACAGCTAAAGACTGAGAGGTTACTACTGGATTTTTCAGACATGATTTGAGTTGCAGAGAAATGGTAGAGCAGTGGACAAGAATTAAATCAAGGAATATATACTAGATGAAAAGGAGAATAAATCTTGCTCACAAGGGAGGACATGGGAGGAAAAGAGAGAAGAAAAGGAGTACCTACGGATATTTACAGTTGTGAGGCTGCAAAGTTCCTGTCAATGGTCCATTTTCTCTGCCAAGAGGAACATGAGGATGTTTGCTAAGAGAAAGGTGTAAGGGTAGGTCAGGGTTTGGGGAGCATAGTAAAATTTTTGAATAGCTGCCTTGGATTATGGGAAAAGGACCAGGAAGACAAAAAAAAAAATGCTATAGAACCATGTTGGAGGTTCAGCTAAAGGTAGTGAAGTGACCCTGACTTATATGTTTTTTAAGCTTCTCTGTGGCATAGAAGAAATACTCCAAGATATTATCAATAGTTCCTTGTTTACACATTAACTTGAACACAATTAGCAACTTAATATTCAGAATACCTTGTTACTGGGGAAAAAAAAATTCCTTGACTATCAGACAAGGAGGTTCTGGTTCTGGAAATGGTGAACAATTGTGAGTGAACGATGCCTCTTGGGAAGGGTTATAATACAGAAGAATGAGCATATATAAAGATTAATTGTCAGTAAACACTACTCCCTTCTCCATCCCCCACTCACACTGATCCCATGAGATGGGCCATCATTTATCAGCTCTAAGAGACTGGCACACAGTGAGTACTTGGACAAAATCAAGTTTTTGGACTCTAGAGGAGAAAACCAGATCCTGGGCTGCAGTGAACCACCAAGATATAGTCAATTTGCAAGTCTCTATTATCAAGGCAACCTTAAGTCTTTATTTGTATTCTTATTGTAGTGATTTTTCATCTTCAATCCATTCGTAAAGACTCCAGTCTATTATTTTTTACACCCTTTATCATAGGTAGAAAACTCACTCTAGCATTTTCTCATAAGTAATCTCAAACTGAGGTCACGGTTTGACTGTAGTCTTGTCTTTCCTGTTAAACTGTAAATACACAGTGGAGTGTTAGGGTGTGAAAGAGGGAGGTTCTCCTCTGAATCTGGGACAGTGATACTTGCTGGATGATCAAGGTCATAATCATGCTGTTATAATCCCCTTATTCCCTGGTGCAATTATCAAAAGAAATGGAAAGTGCCTGTGGAAAAAATTTTGATGATGAGAGACTTTTAAAATTAGCTTTAAATACCAAGGAACAGAAATAAAGAACAAGGGATGACCTAGAAAAATATAAAGACCAAAAAGATGTTTTTGTCTCTGAGGGCTTCAGGCTATGTCTTATTCATCTTTAGCCCAGTGCCTGGTGTGAGTACATGGGAGAAGGAAAGAGAATAACACAGTATAAATACGTGCTCTGTGCCAGATCTGTGCAATACATCTTAATATATGTTCTCTCATTTACTCCTTCGAACTAGCCATTAGATAGAAAATAATATTGCCTTTTTTTTTTTTACATGAACCTAAAGTTGAGAAATCACATAGTTTTCTTATATTCTTAGATATTCAGTTGTGGAGCTGGTATTTGAATGCAGGTCTATAAATCCCAAAGTTCATAAGGTTTCTATTGTATTAATTTGCCTATTCCAAGTATTTATTGAGCTGAAAACTCAGAAATCGATCTCAATTTATAGAATCAACCATCCTCAGCAATGGTGGTTGTATTCCAGGAGACAGTGCATGCAATATAAAATCTGGTTTATACTTTAAATGGAGGCTGAAGATGTAGATGTAGGCAAATCCTAAAATTATCACCCGAATTTGTCCCTGTTTGTGTTTTGCCTTTACCACTGAACAAAGATACATGTCTACCAGATAAGAGCTGCCTTTCTTTCTGAGATGGAGACAATAATACAGAGATGGGTTGGTTTTTTTCCCCTAAATACATGGGGATTGAGGAAAGTTCAGTATAGATGGAGAGTATAGGGGAGAAATTTAAAAAGACAGGGAGATATTAACAATTCGCATCAGACAACTTCTAAAGAGAAAATGTATGCTATGGCAAAGAAGTACTAAGAAATGCCTCTTGTTGAAAAATATGGTTATTTCTATTTTTATTTTTTAAATTTATTTTAAGAAAGAGAGAGGAAACTGGGGGAGGGGCAAAGGGAGAGAGAGGGAGAAGGAGGGAGAGAGAATCCCTAGCAGGTTTCACACCGCCAGCATGGATCCCGATGCGGGGCTCAAACTCATGAACCATGAGATCATGACCTGAGCTGACATCAGAGGCTTAACTGACTGAGCCACCCAGGCACCCTGGGTTATTTCTGTTTTTAAAAATAATAGAAATGAGTGTAAATATTCTACACACTTTTCATATGTAAAAAAGATTAAAACACCCCTTCTTGTTGGTCTTCAGGTTACTTTGATATTATTAGTTTTTCCATTGGGATCCTGTCCTACTAAAGTATGTGCAAGACACTATTACCAGAGAAGGGGTAATTGATTCTTTCTGGAAAGACAGAAGAAGCTTAGGGCAATATTTCACTGTAAAGAAAATTTGAGATGAATACTAAAGGGTAAGAAATGATTTTCCAGAAGATCACAGACAAAAACGAAAATTTCATTCTACTGGCTTTAAGTTGAAGTATCTAATTTATTTCCCTCTCTCCTTCCTTCCCCTTCCTTCATTCCTTCATTCCTTCCTCTCCCTCTCTACGTCAATCTATCATCTATCATTTGTTTAAGCTATAGGATTCCCAATATGGTCAGCTAGAGAACGCAGTGTGGTGCAGCGGTTAAATGGCATGGCTTGAGATGAAGATTCGCTGGGTACGTACTCCAGCTTTGACGCATATAATTACTAACTTCTCTGTCTTTCATTCATCTGAAAAATGTGAGGAATGAATGTGCTAATATGCATAAATCATTTAAAATCATACCTAGCATATACCAAGGTTAGTTATCATTTTAATTTGTTCATTTACTTTGAAATATTCTGCTCCATCGTCAGAGTTAAGTCTTGAATCACTTCAGAATCAATGATAGAGCTATACTAATTAGAGAATTTGATGCAGAATAGTTCTATTTTGGTAGCTGCTCCAATTTACGTATAGGATTTTACACCCTTTTGATCTTAGGTAAATATATAATCTCTTGACTTAATGTATTGATTATTGCATAGCAAAAGTAACAGATTAATTGAAAAGGGATTTATGGCTTAATTATAAGCAAATCTACCATCACATTTGCTAGATCTGTACAAACTAAGCCATTTAATATAGAGTAAATATGTAAAGTGCATACTCAGTCCTGGAATCTGCCTTTCAAATTTTATTTTGAATGTCAGAATCTCAGAGGAGTGTCTGTCTTATAAGAAATTAATGCAGTGTAGAATGAAACTCTCACCTCTGTCCTATTCACTGTATTTCATGGAGTGAATTTTAGAGTGTTTTCAAGTTAATCTCATATAAATTATTTCTTGTAGTATGCCGGGTTAGTCCAGCATCCATTCATCCACTCACCCATCTACCCAAACATCCATGCATGCATGTGTGCATGCAGCAAATATTTAAGCATCTCCTACGTGCAATGTAAATTTGTGAAATATTAGAAAAAAAACATTAAACGAGACAGACATAGCATTGCTAATGGTGCTCATAGGATGTCAGAGAAGACTGGTAATGAGACAAACAACTACAATAAAGATGATTTGATCTCTACGAAACATAATTTCCCCAGGTGACTCTCTTTCTTGTCTAGCTCATAATAACCGTTTCCTTTTTAAGCACACTTCTCTCTTAAATAATATTGCACGAAGCCCAGAATTATTTGAGTGATCTTTGTGGAACAGTATCAGGGCCACATTTAGGTAGGTAGTGCTACCATCAGAGGTGTTTCATTTGCAAGAGGCACTGTATGAAATAAAGAGGTAACATTCTCATGGGAAAAGAAGTGAAAAAGAGGAAAGCTCACAGGAACGTGCCGCCGCAGGTTTGTTGGCGTGCCGGATGGAGAGGAGCTGGTGCTGAGGGCATTCTCAATGTCCTGATCAAGTTGGTCCAGTTTCATAATTAGCAGCACCATGGAGTCTAGCCGCGCCCTATCTCGATCTTCTCTTATTTCCTGAGGAACAGAACATGTTGTTACTAAATCTGAAAGGGCATTTCTTGGAAAGAATAAAAAGTTCCCTGTTCTTCAATGTGACAAAAAGGACACTGAATAATAGGCAGCCTTCTACTCAAGGGGGAAAGGAAGTTCTATTCTGTATCATCAATGGGCTCTTCATTGGGAAGATGCTGACCTACTGCCAAAGAAGCATTTTACTTGAATTTTAAATATACATCTTCTGGCAAAAAATGAAATGAAAAAGAAGTATAACATCAGTGAGTACTGATACATATTTACTACTTTTCTGTGGACTATTCTTGGGAAAAATTAGATGTTACTTTTTTCATGGTATGAATCAATTATGACATACTAATAACTGTTGGTGGTTAGGCATTTAAGGATCCATACAATATTTTTGGAAGAATATTTCTGAGTATAGGAAAAAAAATGGGAAAATAATCAAAGGCGGCAGGATTCAGTTTGTACAGTGGGCAAGTTGCTTTGTTTGTTTTGTTGTATTTTGTTTTGTTTTTGCATGGGGCCATTTCCCTACTGCTGCTTCAAGCTATATCACTGTCAATATTTCTTTTCAAGCTTCTTTTTTTTCACATTAAAAAAAAGCCCCCATAACTGTATATATTTTTGTAAATGATCATGGTTACTTATCCTGAATTCTGTATAATATTGAGATATATTTATGGAAATACTGTTGCTTACAGGAATAACTAAACCTTCTCATTGACCATAGAGAGTCACTTCCACATGACTGTTTACTATTCTTGCATATTCAAATCATGTCAATTAGTATTAGGAATTTTCCGGATTCCCTGCGGGCTGTGCAAGGTATCAAGGTTGGATAGGGCATTGGGTTGGGAAAAAAAGGCCATGGAAAGCACAGTAAGGTTCTTTAGAAGCAAAATCTATTGAGGCATGTAATAGACTCAGGGCTAGCCCTTTGGAAGAAAACTATCATGTGTAACTCATGTTGCTATCTTCTCATCTGTCTTTGATATTTACCTCGGTGAAATCAGCTTTGAAAGGAACACGAGTGGGGACCTCAAAGGGAAAATATATCACAACAGAAGCCTGAGGGATGTAGGTACAAGGGAGCAGGTGATGGTATTGGAAGTGAATCAGACATTTTATTTTGTTTTGGCATTTTTTAATCCCCTAAATTCTCTAGCCTTCATTAGGAGGGAACCCCAAAGAACAGGGACTGACTAGGGTAAATTTCATGGATTAATCAAATTCTATACAAGTCTCTGTACCCCCAATAGCTAGAGCATTATTTCCCAGATGTCAAACAGTTGGCCTATTAAAGTGTTCAAAGAATCATTAATTAGGGTAACATTCGTAAATTATTTGGGTAAGCTGAACCTGTGTTTGGTTTAACAGACTAACATCAAATTGAAAGAGCTAGTCCTATTTCCATAAAGACATCCAGTTTGAGAATAAGTTAAGAATTGTTTTTGAGTTGTCTTACTTACTTCAGAATACTATGCTGTGATTATTACTTAAATTTCCTTTCATTGTCCCTGCTGTCTACAACATGTAATGAGGCTCTGACACAATTACAGGCTCTTGTCATCATAAAGTTTTATGTTATATGCTTGAGAGTATGCAGGATATTTGCAAACAGACTTGAACCTTACTATATATCATATCCTTCACTGCCACAGAACTTTGTTATAGTCAAAAGAGCATTAAAGTAGAATCCTGCTTCTACCTTAAAATGAAGTCCTGGAAATATTGGAGATTATTCTAAATGTAATTCTCTTCTAAATACCCAAAACATGGAAAACCTGACTGAAAGAAGACTCAAAGTCCTCTTAATTACTTCTCCAATGTATTTGCTTGTATAATTTCCTTCTTTTTAAAACCAAAGTTGTGTTTGGCAAGATAATGTTCTTTGCATCTCTACATCCACATATGTTTTTTCTGTGTGATTTTAATTTCCCAGTTATAACTTCCTCAAGCACAAAAATTCTGTTTTTCTACCTGGCAGATGAGACAAGTTATACATTGCACATGCAATATGTTTTCAGGAATAATAGTAATGAAATCAATAGGAGCCAGTGAAATAACAGCTCCCAAAGCCTTAGAAAGTATATCTTGATATTTTTCCAGCTACTAGGTTAATGTTGGATAAAGCAGGATGTCCTGGTTGTCCTAGACCTACCAGCAGTGGTCTCAGAAACAATTTGTCTTTGAATTAACTGGATGCTGAGATTGTGCTTTAAAAACATTTTTAAATCCATGGGCTGAGCATCAAATTATTTCAAATGCTCTGCCAAAAGGAATAAAACCAAACGGCCTTGGTCTACAATATTCCTTTAGAGAAATAAGCCTATTGATTTCGCCTTCCTTCCTGGATGCTTCCTTATTCACTATCTATTACATTCAGCATCAAGTGTCAAGTACACAGGCCAGTATCCTGTGTTATACATCCATAAAACCTCACAAAATAGAGTGGACTACAAATCAGATGCTTTGGATAAATTTTATTGTCTTTGTTTTTGAAGCCCCAGATATTAATATTTAACAGTTCTAACCTTTCATATGTCCATGGCTAAACTCCAGCAAATAGCTCATGCCTGAAAATAGAGCTGCGTATTTGCAGGTTTTGGCTAGGTTGACTTCTTCAGTGAAGCTTTTATTTCATGCTGTCTCCATAGTCCACGAAGAGGGCCTTCTTTAATAAGTAAAGCTGCCTATTAATGAAGTTCTCAACATTTCAGTACCTTAACCCCTTCAAATCAAGGCCAAGATGCTAAATTCTCTCCCCTCCCATCTTTCCTTCCTTCTTTCCTGCAGTCGTAGCTGTTCTGGGCCAAGCACCATTAAAGGGACAAAATAGTCACAAGTGGATAAGAGATTTAAAAATTCCTGCTTTCTTGAATATTATAGTCAAGCATGAGAAGACACAACAAAAGTTAACAAATTCATAAGTAGGATGGTTTCATACAGGAACAAGTGTAAGAAGCAAATAAATTGGGTAAGAATCTACACAGTCACTGAGGGGGTGTCCCACTTTGTATAGAGTGGTTGGAAAATAGTTTTCTGTGGTTGGAAAATAGAGCTAAATCATGACGGGGAGAAAAAGAATGGGGTAGAAGAGAGATACGAAGATGAAGATGGAGATGGAGAGAGACAGCAAGTGAGAGAGAAAGGGAGAGAGAAAGAGAGAGAGAGAGAAAGGAAGACAGAAAGAAAGGAAGAAAAATGAAAGGCAAAGAAAAAAGGGGAAGGGAAGGGAAGGGAAGGGAAGGGAAGGGAAGGGAAGGGAAGGGAAGGGAAGGGAAGAGAAGGGAAGAGAAGGGAAGAGAAGGGAAGAGAAGGGAAGAGAAGGGAAGAGAAGGGAAGAGAAGGGAAAGAAGAGGAAGACGGAAGGAGAACTGGGAAAATAGTACTGCACACATCTTGGATGCTAGACTGGAATGAGCTGGATGAATAAGAGGATCAGATAAAAGGTGGGGGACACCAGGAGGGGAAGTGAGAGTGAAAGGAATGAATACTAGAACAATGTGCAGGTGAATATGAACAGGAGTCAAAATATATTTTGTCATGAAGGTCACTGTAAAGGTCAAATTTATTCCTTGCAGTGGGGCCACTGGCAGGATGTAAGCACATGAATGATTTCCTGTGTATTTTACTTTTAGGATCCTCACCACATACTGACAATCAAACATTTTTGGAACCTCACGCTACTTTACCCCCAGCAAAGTCAAATGGCTAATTCATACTAAATAGTTCAAATTAACCTAGGATTATTTTCTAGTCCTAGTTCTTTTTTTTCCCCCTGAAGTCTGAATTGGACCCACATTATGGTAATTATAAGGAAATAACAAATTTAAGAGTACATCTATCTTGATGAGCACTGAATAATATATGGCATTGTTGAATCCCTATATGGTACACCTGAAACTAATATAACACTGTGTATTAACTACACTGGAAGTAAAAAAATGATATGCTTTTATAACACAGCCATGAATATTTTGAGATCGAAGTGAAAAAGAAGACACTGTCTGAGGAAGCTGTTTCTTGGAAGCAGGGAGTGGTATGTTAGTAAATGTTTAGACACTAGATACCAAATGAAACAAAAGTCCTCATGTGTAGCATGTGCCATTTTTTCTGTGACGTAAATATTGTCATAGCTGGTTTCAAGCTACCCACTAGACGTTATTGAACTCAGAACAGGAAGAGATGCCGCCAGTTTGCTCTTGTGAGCTTATGCGAGCTGGTGCATATTTGTGCCAACGCATAGTAGGAGTGGGGATCAGTAGGATGGACAGACATGCTCAGAACTGGATTCAAATAGAAGCATTGCTAGTTAAATCGACAGTTGTAATTATGGCTTAGTCAACATAATAACATACTGAAATAATGCATTTTATTTATTTAATGCATTTATTTTCCTTAACTTTTGCTCTTGTTGCCCAGGTAGAGTTCAGTATAAATTGTTGACTGAAATTTAGTGTTCTGGAGACTTCTTTTTTCCTAGAAGCAGCTCACGTATCTGCCTTCTTTGCACTATCCATTATTTATGTTTGTAAAATCCCTTAAAATTCATCATAATTAACATATCTTCATATGTGTCTTTTCACTTAAATAAGTCAAACAGGGGTGCCTGGGTGATTCAGTCAGTTGCTGTCTGACTTCTGCTCAGGTCATGATCTCGTGGTTCATGAGTTTGAGGCCCACATTGGGCTCTGTGCTAACAGCTCAGAGCCAAGAACCTGCTTCAGATTCTGTGTCTTCCTCTCTCTCTGTCCCTCTCCCACTCATACTCTGTTTCCTCTCTCTCATAAATAAATATTTAAAAAATTAATTAAAAAATAAGTCAAAACATATTTGAGTAACTCATTATGTACTTGGGTACTTTCTCCAAAATTAAGACTAGAAATCTAGAGCTCTAGGATCATGGCTATTGGTTCCACGGTGTTCTGACTTTGCAGCTGTAGAGTTTTAAATCCAGATCACTTTTCCATTGACAAACTGAATAGAGTAGAGCCCATCTCTCCCCACTCCTTGCCTTGGTCTTTTTCCAATACTCCATTTTGCTTCCCTTTCATGGATGCAATTTCTAATTCAATGCCTATTAGGCATCATTTATTCTCTCCTTAACTACTGCAGCCTGTTTTTCATTCCTTCTAATATACAGAAACTATGTTTTGGAAGAGTAGCGATAACCACAATTAAATGCAAGAAACTTTTGCATCTAGACAAGTCCTTGTACGTTTTTAACAGTCTTCACGATGTTTATTGGCCATCTCCTGTGTCCTATGCACTGTTCCCTAGGAAGCTACCTATTTCATACTTGTACAGTTATAAGGTTGAGAATTCTGCCTTCCTTTAACTTCCCAGTTTCTCCCTCCAAAAATAGACAGCATAAAGTAGTGTCTATTCCATGAAAGAGCCTTTCAAATATTTGAAGAACTACGTTGTGCCCATTTTCTTCCTTTTCTAGGTGAATCATACTCAGTCCCCTTAATGATTTCTCATACGACATGTTTTCAAATCCTCATTAGTTCTATTTACCCTTCTCTGAATATGACATAATTCTGTCATTGACCCAATTAATAGTCAGTGCCGAGAATTAAATATATTACTCTACACGTTCTCAGACCAGGGCAGAGTAGGCAAGTATTTCCCCATGTTCTATATACCCTCTCTAACACAGCCTAAGAATTAAGTGCCTGTTTAAAACATGAATAGGCTATTCTTGATAGGATTGCATGATTTGCTTTTTTAATGAGGAAAAACTATTTAGTTGCCTGTGAGCTGACCTTGAGTCAATGGTGTGATATATGTCTCCTTTTCCCAATATCTGCCTGTGTAGCACTAAGAACAGAAACATCCTGTTGTCGAGAGACTGTAACCAGCTGTTGTCAAGGTACAGATAATATATATCACAGTTGTGGAAGAAATTTCCAGTTGTATTTCTTTCAGAAACACGTCAGTGGATGCTTAGGCAAATTTGGAGAGAAACTTCTATTCAATTCAATTTGTTGTCAAAAGCCTAATATGGCCAACCGCATGGTTTTCATTGGAAAATCTTAAAGATGTTCCTTATTTACTCCCAAGAGCTATTTAGCCCCTGAGCAGTGAAGTCATTTGGGTCACAATGGGATCTGGGGGAGATACACAGGGTTTTTAGGGGGTCATTCTCTTCAGGTCTCTGAAAAGGAATTCGTTGAACAGGAGACTCCACTACCTTCTTTCCTTCTATCTGGGGAAGATAATTCCAAGCTTCCTCTTTCCCAGATGCTCTTTATTGAGCAACACAGGACACAGCACACACACATGGAGTGGGGAGGAGGTGAAGATTACCAGACACTCTACAGATTGTGAAGTACAGAGAAAAGGATGCCTCCCCTAGAGACGCAGGGGCACTGTTTTCCTAATGCCAAGCATTTGGAAGAAAACCAAAAAAATGCAATAAACCACCTGAATGCTTCCAAATAGTGGACATTTGGCTCAGCAAATATAGCACTGCCTGAATGTTCTGCTTGTCAATGAGTTGTGGCATCACACAGACAGCCATAATAAATTAAAGGCGAGGCCAGGAATAGAACTAAGACTTCCTGATTCATAATCCAAGGTTCTGGCCCCTACACTGTCTTTGATTCCATACGCATCTTACTGGCATTCTGGGCTGGTAATACTCCTTGTTCACCCGTAATAGAAAGGGACCTTTTAGCAAAAGACTTGGCCCGACTTCATTCTGAATTATTTGATCTGAGGCCAGCTGGATTAGTATGAAATCTCATATTAGTGTTATACATTTCATCTGAAAATAAATTCCTCACTCTAGACTTTCCTTTCTTAAAATAATATCCTGCTTAAAGAACCAGAAAGTTATTCATTTTTTTTTTCTTCAGAAGCAGTGAAGATTTTTATCTGAATAGCTAGTCAGGGGCTAAAGATAATATAACTATCCTATGTTAGAATTTCTAGGCAAGTTAAACAAGTCAACCTTAATTTTTATACTGGTGCATTTCAAGATGAAATTTATGTGGATTAGATAATAAAACAAACCAGTAATTATCTCCGATTTGCCAGATACAGTCTGTTCAACCACAAAATCTTTGCATGTTATCTTAATAGTAACATGTGCCAATATCATTTTAGTATCAGATGATAGAGGGTGATCTAATACCCTCATTCAAAGTTACTACAAGGAATCTTTGAACTGGTATGTAAATTGTGGCTTTTTAGTGTTTACCTTCACTTCCTATGTTATCTCCTTCCATTTACAAAGCATGGTGAAGAAAACTGGTTCCTCCTTAGCTTGATTTTTAAATTCCAGTGAGGTTTCAAATACAGCATTTTTAAACTGGGACTTCTGTAAATTGCTTACAGAGTCTCCTGCATAGACTCAAAGGATATCTCTGCAGCTGGTCCTAAGGAGTGCTCAGAAGT
This sequence comes from Prionailurus bengalensis, assembly GCF_016509475.1. NCBI lineage: Eukaryota > Metazoa > Chordata > Mammalia > Carnivora > Felidae > Prionailurus > Prionailurus bengalensis. The sequence continues at coordinate 25,179,917 of NC_057344.1, read as the reverse complement.
GGCAGATGTGAGTCAGGGACAGAACTGTGTGGGCAGAAATTCTTCTCTATTCCAGGGAAATCTGAGGATGACTTCCTCCACTAGGTTTAAAGGTCCATTTTGGGGAGTGGGATATGATTTCTACTTAAATAATTTGGTAGGCATTCTGGAACCAGTGTTTACTTTAAGTGGTAAAATTGGAGACTGACTTTCATGGTCACTTAACACATTTTATAGACACAAAGTCAACCTTTGTGGGTTATTTATTCTGTATCATCATTCCTACCTGATATCTGCAAATCTCTGCAGTTTTTGTTACTTTGGCTTTTTTGTTTTGTTTTGTTTGTTTTACAATTCTCAGTAGCTCTGTCCTTGGGCTCAGATGTTAAAGGAGGCAGAACTTTTCCTGATGTGAAAACGTGAGAAAAACATCTACTTACATTAAAATTCCATCAACTGTTTTCAGGAATATTATGATGGTCTTTTTTAGGTGTGGATAACAAAGAAAGACAAAAGTAAAAATTTCTTCCTCTTCCATAAAGATTTATATGACTTAATTTAGAAAAAAGTCTTGCATTGAACCTGGCTTCTGTTAAATTTTCTAGTTTTACCTCTCACATTCTTTCTGATAATTCCCAGTGTTCCCCAATGTCAGTCATTTTGAGGACTACTGCTACATTATTCTTAATATTTTTCTTTAATTGGATTCATTTTTACAGGTAGATACAAATTTAAATATATGAATGCTATATAATATGTAAGTAATAATTTTATTTTTTATAAAGTATATTAAACTATACAATTATCAAAATCAACCATACTATGTGATATAATCTTACATAAACCACTGTACTATATTTTAGAAAATGCTCAGAAGTCCTGAACTTCTTTTAGTATCTCAAATATGTCATGTTCTCTCTCTCTCTCATTGCAACAAGGATTACTATATGTAGCAAATAAAAATATAGGATACCCAATTACATTTGAATTTCAGATAAATAAATTTTTTTTTGTATAAGTATATCCCAAATATTGCATGGGATATACTTATACTAAGACATTTTATGTTTATTTGAAATTCAAATGGAACTGGGGATCCTAAATTTTATCTGGCAACTGTATTTGGACCCATGTAATAATGTTTCTTAGGCTTAACATACTTCTCCCCTGACTGGGTACATCAGAGGAAATCTTTGGTTTCAAGTATCATGTGACTCCAATGGAGAGGTTTCTATACAAGGTTGTTTCCTTGAATGAATGAACAGTAATTGCCTTCTAAGTTTAGTTATACAATTTCAAAGAATAGGAATTTCCTTTTCTCAGTGTTCTATTTAGTGTTATAATCCTAGGCAAATCTAAGACTTCTCATTTTGATTTTTCTTCAGCAACAAAATAAAGTCTGAAAAGTGCATGAGGCAGATCTTTTTAGAATTGCAAATTCACTTCAATTGTTAATATTTTATATTAAATTTTCTAGAAATGAGTAAATCAGATTGAATTTTTTTACCACTGTATATGTTTTCACAACTCGCACGTGCAGTGTGGCTGTGGCTTTTTTTTTGACACTAATGAAGAGCCTTTACAGTGAACAATTATGGGAACTGCTTATCTAGCTCCATCCTCCCATTTTTTTCTGATAAGTTACTTTAGCAAATTTAAGACTTTCCCAAGCTACAAACTGATAGTGTCAATGGCTACTTGGGAAACAAGAAGCAAAGATGAAATCAAGAGACACTGAATTTCCAATTCTTCCATTAACCTAAGTCCTGTAAATCCTGTGTTTTACTCTACAGGTGACCTAATACAAATGATCTGAAAGATCTGGGAAGAATACATATAGATTAAAAAACTGACTTAGTTACATATGAGTGGCATCTTCTTATTGTTACTAATCTACAAATTTAGAAGCTAAATCATCTTACTGATTATTTGTTCCTTTCCTTCTCCTTCCCTCCCTCCCCTTTCTTTTTCTTTTCCTTCCTTTTTTCCTTTGTTCTTTCTTTCCTTCCTTCTGTCTTTCTGTCTTTTTATTTGTCAACAGTTTATCAGTGGTTCTCAAATATGACTGTGCATCAGAACCATCTGAAGAACTTGTCAAAACACAGACTGATTCAGTAGATCCTTGATGGGACGGAGCATCTGCATTTCTTTTTTTTTTTGAAATTTATTGTCAAATTGGTTTCCATACAACACCCAGTGCTCATCCCAAAAGGTGCCCTCCTCAATACCCATCACCCACCCCCCCTCCCTCCCACCCCCCATCAACCCTCAGTTCGTTCTCAGTTTTTAAGAGTCTCTTAGCATCTGCATTTTTTTTTACAAGTTCCTGAATAACGCTGTTGCTGCTGTACGGAGGGCTAGACTTTAAGAACCTCTGAACCACATGTTAGAGTAATAGTTCTCTGCAGTGGCTGATTATAAGTATACTTGTAGAGCTTTGAAAACTTCCACATCTAAGGCACCATCCACTGAATTTCGAAGACGCAGGGTTGGGCTAATCTAGTGCGATTTTAAAGAATTCAACAGATATATTCAAAGCATAGCAAGGGTTAAGGAACATTAAAATAAATTATAATTGTAATAGATTACAGAGAAAGCTAGTCCATGTTTTCTGACCCCCCCAAAAATAGCATAATCGGAATAGATTTTTATCTACAGTGCTCCCACAATAAGAAATCCATTAGACCTTTATATTGATAGAATAATATAAAATACAACAAATGTCAAAAAAGGTATTTATAACATTCAAAACCTATTTTTTAAAATTTAATGTTTATTTATTTTTGAGAGAGACAGAGACAGAGCGTGAGTAGTGGAGGAGCAGAGCGAGAGGGAGGCACAGGATCCAAAGCAGGCTCCAGGCTCCCAACTGTCAGCACAGAGCCCAGCATGGGGCTCGAACCCACGAACCGTGAGATCAGGACCTGAGTCAAAGTCGGATGCTTAACTGACTGAGCCACACAGGTGTCCCTCAAAACCTATTTTAAATCACTTGTTAGTGGTTTAATAAACAGAAAAACAACAAAACTCTCTCAGATAGCAAGGATTTAAAAGGCAATATTCTTAACTTGATTAACAGTATCAGGCAATTAGACTAAGTTTTAAGTACAGAGGTGGAATATTAGAAACACTTCTATAATACTAAGAAAAAGTAAGAATACTCATTATCACTCATTTTATTCAACGCTTTGATTAAGGTTCTGGCCGAAGAAACGAAACAACAAACAGCAACAACAACAACAAAAAAAACCCAGAGTTGATTATATTACAAAGGAAGAGAATTTGTACCTTAAAAATCCCAGAGAATAACCTGACAATCAATTAAAACAAATAAAAGAATTCAGTTCAAGAAGGAAAAACACAGGAACATTCTTGTCCATTTAAAAAATGGAATAGAAAAAAACAAATCACAGTGACAACAAAGACTAAAATATCTAGAAGAAACTGAACAAGAAATAATGAAGATTTTCATGGAGAAAATTTAAAGTGTCACCAAAGGATTTAAAAGAAGACTAACAAATGGAGAGACACATAATTGCTCTGGATAGGAAAATTCCTTCTAAGACATTTTAAAGCAAATTTGTTATGTATATTGTCTGTTTCCCTTCTAGAATTTAGTTGTCATTGCCTGTTTTGTTCAATGATAACAACCCAAGAATCTAGAATGGTCGCCAGCACATAATCATCATACAGTAAATGTTTGTTGAGTGAATGAATGAATGAATGAAATGTTAATTGTCTTTCAATTAAATTTTTAACCCAAGTAGTCTGACCCAAAACTCCCATGGGATTTTTTTAAAATGAAACTTGAAAAGCTGGCTTTTAAAAAAACAAAAAGAACTGGGGCCCCTGGGTGGCTCATTCAGTTGAGCGTCTGACTTTGGCTCAGGTCACATGATCTCATGGTTTGTAAGTTCGAGCCCTGCGTTGGGCTCTGTGCTGACAGCTCAGAGCCTGGAGCCTGCTTCAGATTCTGTGTCTCCCTCTCTCTCTGCCTCTCCCCGACGTGTGCTCTGTCTCTCTCTCTCTCTTAAAAATAAATAAAATGTAAAAAAAAAAAAAATTTAAACAAAAAGAATGAAAAGAAATCCCAAAGAAAACAAACAAAAAACTTTGTTAGTACCAATAGCTTTTGTTTATTTATTTACTGAGAAAGGGGGCACGTGCGTGAGTGCACTTGTGAGCAGGGAGGAAGGGGCAGAAGGGGAGAGAGGGAGAATCTAAAGCAGGACCCATGCCCAGCGCAAGCCCAACTCAGGTCTCCATCTCAAGACTGTGAGAGCATGAACTGCGCCAGCCAAAATCAAGAGTCTGACTCTTAACCAACTGAGCCACCTGGCTTCCCGGGGTATCTTTAAACAAATATGAAAATACAGAAAAATATTATAATAAACTCTGATGTCTAATATATCTGCAAGCTTAAAATTTGTCAATATTTGTTAAATTTTATGTATCCCTCCCTATGTTTTAAAAAACAATATTTTAGGTAAATATCTGACATCATATTTTACTCACAGATGTTTATGATAAACCGATTTTAAAAGTCTCTTATAAGACCAAAGGAATATTAATTGTAAAATTCTTAAAAACAAAACAAAAAAATTCAAACATTCTATGACACTGTATAAAAATCTACAAATGAAATTTTGAAAAAATAAAACAAATGAAGAAAAAAGAAACAAACAAACAAAAAAACCCCAGACTCTTAACTATAGAGAACAAACTGATGGTTGCCAGAGGGGAGGTGGGTAACAGGATGGGTTAAATAGGTGAAGGGTATTAAGAGTACACATATCATGATGAGCACTGAGTAGTGTATAGAATTTTTGAATCACTATATTATACCTCCAAAACTAATACAACACCATCTATTAACTATAGTGGGATTAAAATGAAAAAAAATTAAAATCCACAAATGAAGACTGATAAAATTTAAAGGGCAACTGACAGACTGAAAGAAAAGATTTGCAGCATATATAATGAAGAATTAAGAAATTATTAAAAAATCAAATAAAAATGGCAAAAGCATTAAAAAGCTATTATATAAGAATTACTATTTAAAACTCTAAACTTCATTGGTAATCAAAACAATGCAAATTAAATTAAAAATGGAAGTTATTTTCATTAGATTGTCCAAAAAGAAAAAATCATCTTGACCACACTCAAGATTGACAAGGTCTTGGGACACCTGGGTGGCTCAGTCAGATAAGCATTTGACTCTTGGTTTCGGCTCAGGTCATGATATCACAGTTCATGGGTCTGCACTTACAGAGTGGAGGCTGCTTGGGATTCTCTCTCCTCCCTCTCTCTGTACCTCCCCTGCTCACTCTCTCTCTCTCTCTCAAAATAAACATTTTTTTTAAATGCTTAAAAAAAGATTGACAATGTCTTTGGAAATGTTAATTTCTGTCTTTTTTGGAAGGCAGTTTGGCAGTATCTTTTAAAATTAGGGGCGCCTGGGTGGCTCGGTCGGTTGAGCGTCCGACTTCAGCTCAGGTCACGATCTTGCGGTCCGTGAGTTCGAGCCCTGCGTCAGGCTCTGGGCTGATGGCTCAGAGCCTGGAGCCTGCTTCCATTCTGTGTCTCCCCCTGTCTCTGCCCCTCCCCCGTTCATGCTCTGTCTCTCTCTGTCTCAAAAATAAATAAAACGTTAAAAAAATTAAAAAAAATTAAATTAAATTAAAATAGGACATGTCCTTCAACTTGGCATTCTAATTTTAGTTGTGTATCCTAAAGAATTACTTGTATACATGCAAAAATTAGTATGCCCAATACTATTCACTGAAGCATTTTTTTTCTTATGGCCAAAGTACTGGAAATAACCTGTGCGGACATCAGTAGAAACCTGTTTAACTTAATAAATTAGAGCACCATTATTCCTTAGATTATTACCCAGTAGTTCCAAACATGAGGTAGATTCATATGCACTGACATAGCCATGAATAATCTAGTCAGTTCTTCAATGCAAGTTAGATACTGTGGCCCTTTGGAGGGACACAGCCCCGTGCCAGGGTTCACTGCTTGACGAGTAAAACACAGGTGCCCATCAGTTCTCACTTTAGTCTGGTGTCCTTGTGCAGGAAACAACCTGCAAAACTGCACTCAGGGCCCGACTGCTCATAGGGAAAGCACTCCAAGAAGATTTAAGTGGAGAAAGAAAGGCGAAGGACAATATTCTATAGCAGGAAATCTTTTAGGTACCAAACGAGCACACATATATGCACATGCACACACACAGGCACACACACAAAAACACACACCGGAAGCAAATTCTGTATTTCTGTATGCATATATACATAGATACACAAATATCTGGAAAGATACCTACACCAGTGGGGAGTGCGGGTAAAACTATCAGGGTGCAAAGGAGACCTATATGTTTTTCCACATTCTTTGAAATTCCTACAAGGAATATGTGATTGTGAATCATAGGTTATTATTTTTTTTTAGGTAAAAAAGTAAATATTCATTGAAAATGAGAATATAAAGCACGACAAACTACAAATTTAAAAAGGTGGAAAACATCACAAACATGAAAATGCCCAGAAAAAAAAATGTTGTTAGTGAACTGTGTAACAGACTTTGTTAATATTATTTTTACTACCTTTTTTGTTATCATGAATGATTTTAAAAGAGTTTTGGTATATCCATACATTGTCATACTGTGAAGCCTTTAACATAGTGATTGAAAATCCTCATTATCAGGGCACCCGGGTGGCTCAGTCGGTTGAGCGTCTGACTTCGGCTCGGGTCATGATCTTGCGGTTTGTGAGTTCGAGCCCCGCATCGGGCTCTGTGCTGACAGCGCAGAGCCTGGAGCCTGCTTCGGATTCTGTGTCTCCCCCTCTCTCTGCCCCTTCCCTGCTCACACTCTGTGTCTGTCTGTCTCTCAATAATAAATAAACGTTACAAAAACAACAGAAAATCCTCATTATCGACACAGAAAGATGTTCACTGAATAAGATTACTAAAGGGGCGCCTGGGTGGCTCAGTCGGTTAGGCGTCCGACTTCGGCTCGGGTCACGATCTCACGGTCTGTGGGTTCGAGCCCCGCGTCGGGCTCTGTGTGCTGACAGCTTGGAGCCTGGAGCCCATTTCAGATTCTGTGTCTCCCTGTCTCTCTGCCCCTCCCCTGTTCATGCTCTGTCTTTCTCTGTCTCAAAAATAAATAAACATTAAAAAAAAAAAGATTACTAAATTGTAAGGTTACTAAATTTTCACACATGAAGAGATGATGTATCTTGTCCAGCGGTTCCACCTCCCTGAGTGCCACTCTCCACAGCCAGATTTGTTGAGATCTGGTGGTCATCTCTGTGAACATCACTTTCAGTATGTTGAGTCCTGGCTGGAACAATTTGATATATATACCCTCCTCTTCCTCCTTACTCACGAGAGTTACAATTCTCATCCTAGAGATTAGACAAGTTCCTGAATGGATACATCGTTTCCTTTAGCCCAAAGACAGAAAAGAGGACCTTTATGACCTCGGCTCTCTACCATAAAGCCAAGCTGACATTTTGTGAGAAGTGATGTAATTATATTCCACACAGAGAAGCTACGATTTACAGAGGTCCAGTAAGTGAGCACATTAAATACAATCTACATGATTCTATATTTGTGATTTTAAGATTTAGGGGATTCGCTACACACTTGCAATGAACTAAGAATACTCTTTTTTTTTTAAATGTTTATTATTTATTTTTGAGAGGAGAGAGACAGTGCAAGCGGGGAAGGGGCAGAGAGAGGGGGAGACATGGAATCTGAAGTAGGCTCCAGGCTCTGAGCTGGAAGCACAGAGACTGACACGGGGCTCGAACTCAACAAACAGAAAGATCATGACCTGCGCTGAAGTCAGACGCTTGACTGACTGAGCCACACCCAGGCACTCCATGGAAAAATATCCTTATTTGACAACATTTTGTTTTTTAAGTCAAATGGCAGCTAGTGCCATGCAACTAACTTGACAGGGTTTAATAAAATTGTTGATACTCTTGATAAGTACTTAACTCAAATAGTGTTTTAAGTAAACATGCGTCAGAGTTTTTAAGATATTATTAGGCAATTTATTATGAAGGGACATCTACAGAATGGGAGAAATTATTTGTAAACCATAAATTGATAAGGGTTTAATATCCAAAACATATAAAGAACTCATAACACTCAGTAACTAAAAGCAAATAATATGATTAAAATATGGCAAAGGACCTGGAAAGACACTGTTCCAAGAAGACATACAAATAGCCAAGAGGCATATGAAAAAGTGCTCAACATCACTAATCATCAGGGAAATGCAAATCAAAACCACAATGAGATACCATCTCACACTTGTTAGAATGGCTAGTCTAGAAAAGACAAGAGAGAACAAGTGTTGGAGAGAATGTTGAGAAAATGGAAACCTGTGTGCACTGTCGGTGGGAATGTAAATTGGTGCAGCCACTACAAAAAAACCATATGGTAGCTCCTTAAAAAATTAAAAATAGATATGATCCAGCAAAAATCCCACTTTTAGGAATATATCCGAGGAAAATGAAATCAGCATCCCACAGGTATCTGTACTCCCATGTTTACAGCTGCATTATTCACAACAGTTCAGATTTGAAAAAAAATATCCATTTAAAAAATATCCATTAAAGGATAAATGGACCGCCCCTAAAGAATTGACCATTCCTAAAGGAATATGATTCAGCCATAAAAAAGAGGGAAATTTTGCTATTTGTGACAACATGGATAAAGCTGGAGGACATTATGCTAGGTGAAAAAAGCCAGGCAGAGGAAGACTAATACTGCATGGTATCATTACATGTAAAATCTTAAAAAGAAAAAAAAAAGACCTGATTTTCTTGATTTTTAAAGATCTTGGGGGCATCTGAATGGCTAGTCAGTTGGGTGTCCGACTTCAGCTCAGGTCATTATCTCACCCTCTGTGGGTTCGAGCCCCGCGTCAGGCTCTGTACTGACAGCTTAGAGCCTGGAGCCTGCTTTGGATTCTGAGTCTCCCTCTCTCTCTGTCCCTCCCCTGCTCATGCTCTATCTCAAAAATAAATAAACATTAAAAAAAAGTAAAGATTTTTTAGACTTGTATATTTTACAGAATAGAATGGTGGTTGCTAGGGGCTATGGGGCAGGGAAAATGGGGAAATGTAGGTCAAAGGGTAAAAACTTTAGGTTATAAGAAAAATAAGTTTAGAGAATCTAATGTAGAGCACAATGACTATAGTTATGGATACAGTATTGAATACTTGAACGTTGCCTAGAGTAGATCTTAAGCATTCCCTCCCTAGCCTGCAAACACACAAAGTTACCCATGTGAGGTGCCGATGTGTACATCTTGATCCCGGTAATCATTCCACAGTGTATATGATATCACATCACTGTGTTGTACACTTTAGATATACACAGAGAGATCTGTCAATTATTCCTCAATAAAGTTGAACAAGATGGACACAAATCAATGACAATTCCAACATGCATGTAATTTTCTTTTAGTATAGATATTTCTTTCATTAATCTCCTTTTGAAATTACTAATTTAAAAGGAATAAGTAGTCAGTAGTAGGTCCCTAACACTATTAAGCATTTCATGCACGTTAGTCTCCCCAATCATTCTGAAAGTCTGCATGAGAGGACACGGGGCCTCTGGCTTCGCTGGAACCACTGAGGTATACCTAGCAGAGAATGAATGTCGTGGAACTCAAAAGTATTTTTAGATTAATTAACAGTTGCCTACTAAGTCCCAGTCTTTCATGAATATCTAGACAATATTATCAATCTATAAGAGCCAGTTTCTACAGAAAGAAAGCATGAACAGCTGCTATGGAACTTTCCCTTTTCTTTTTAATTGAAGAGAACTTTCCGGATGCACTGATTGGAGAATGTGTTGGCAGCATGGTAGGTCATTATTTGTGTCCTTACAAGACTTAGTAGAAACTCAAAAACGTCTTTGTGGTATATTGCTTCTGAGGGAAAGGGACATTTGAAAAATAGCCTTTTGCTTCCAAAATGTTGAGGTTACTCATCCTCCAATCCCCTGAGATCATTAAGACCTGTTTGTTTGCCTTTCTCTTGTGCATAAGGAAACCAAACAATGCTTTCTTTTTTCCCAATATGGTAATAATTCTTAACCCAAATTTCTGCCTGGGGAATCTCTCCAGCACACTGAAGAAAAATTTTTCTTTATCTATATATCTTGTTTGTTCTCCATATAAACTATGTGCCCATAAAAGCGACCAATACGTTTCTGTGGCTTTTAATTCAAATAGTTTAATTCCATAATATATGAGTCTCCTGTGGCGTTCACTTGTACCTATTTCCACGAGTAGGATTTCTTTGGCTATCATTTGAATAAACACAAATAAAAATGTGACTGATAAAGATTGTGAGCTAGAGAGCTTAAGAACATTAAACAGCATTTTAAAATGGGATTTGGTTTCCTTCAAAAACATTTTAAAGTGCACACATAGAATACACATGTAATGAGGGTTACACAGATGATTAAAAGTAACTTTCTGTGTTTTCAAAAGGTGAGGTTAAGACAATACAATGTCACTCTTTTCAGAAGTCCAAGGTAGATGGAACAGTACTTAGTGCTAAATCACCGTTATTTTCATGGTGGAGAAATGGAACAGACCACAAAAAAATAATTTAGAGCTGGAGAGTGCTTAGATGTTGTGTAGCTTTTTAAACAATGAAAAAACTGTCTAAGATTAGTAATATCAAGAGACAATTATCTCAGTAGATTTTGACTGCTGGAGAAGGTAGACAGCAAGGAAAACAACTCATGGTTCCTGCATATTATAGCTGACAAAAGGGGATTTTGGCAACCGTAAATCTCTTCCTTTTTGGGTAGTTAACCTACCCTCGGGGCAAATTTGGGCCATCTCTCTTTTTTTGTCCCCGGTTTCAGAGAGGGGTCTGAATAAGGTTGTTGTGTGTGTGTTGTTGGGTTTTTTTTCCTTATTTACTGAGAAACTATTAGGTCAATTAACACTATGTTGTGTATAAGAGATAAAATAAATCCTCTCTTCTTTTAAGAAGTTTATGTTACATCTAGTAGAATGCCATGCAAACAAGTAACCAAAACAAAAAGGAATGACTGAGTTTAGTGCTAGAGTAAAAACAAAAAACAAAAAACAGAAGAGAGAGAGAGAGGGAGATTGTTATTGGATCATACGGGGTGAGCGTCACAGAGGACAATTAAACTGAGTCTTTAAAATGAGTAAGAATGGGAAGGACTGAAGGCATGAAGTTCAAGGTGTGCTGGGAAGAGGACATGAAACATGTTAATAAAATAGGCTTGGATCTGATTGAATTGAGGGTGGTATGAGCTTAATGCTGGCTAAAGCCTTGTGCAAAGCACAATAAAGAATATAAGCTGTTTCCCTGAATTGACCTGCCTAGGTTTGCCCTGTCCCTTGAGCTTACCATGCATGTGTCTATCTATTTTTCTCTCTTCACCCACCAACTCCCCCTTTCCAGGCCTTTATTATGATACTGTTATAAGGACAATAACTGTATTTTTATAAAAACATATTGAAAATTTAAAAAGAGGGGTGCCTGGGTGGCTCAGTCGGTCGAGCGTCTGACTTTGGCTCAGGTCATGATCTCACAGCTCGTGAGTTCGAGCCCCGCGTCAGGCTCTGGGCCGACAGCTCAGAGCCTAGAGCCTGCTTAGGATTCTTTGCCTCCCTCTCTCTCTGCCCCTCCCCCACTCACATTCTGTCTCTCTCTCAAAAATAAACATTAAAAAAATTAAAAAAGACAAATGAGCCCTTTATGCTCCCTTTGCAATCTCTACTGCCCCTGTAGAGTCACCCCCGTATAGGTTCTCAGGTGGCACCATATTTCTTCTATTTGTTTCAAGGTGAACCTAACTTTGCTGCTGAAGCAATCTGCAGCTGTAGACACATTTTATAAGCTGGTGAAGAGGATCCTCTGCTACGTCAGTAAAGTTTTACCTCACTGTTCTTTGTGGCCAGTCTACTGAGTCCTAGTATAAAACAGTAAGGATAATATATTTTTACATGTGCCAAGCGAATGGGCATTTCTTATACATTCTGTGCCTACTTAATCAAAATTTCATTTCCACACCATTTCTGCTTTGGTGTGCGGCATTATTCAAGTTGATTAAATTCTTTTCAAATTGTATTCAACCACAAATGTTTGCTGATGACTGAAAGGTCAAATACATGAGAAAGCACAGATCTGAAGAGTACGACCTGTCACCATTACTGATAAAGTAATTCAAAGTACATGTGCTACTGAGAGCAAGTTAAAGGAAGGACTGGATGTTTTTACTCTAAACGTCTCCTTTTGGATTGAAAGTGTTCATCCATTACAGACTCAGAAAGTCCAACCAAGGGGAAAATAAGAATTATGATCTCATTATTTTTAAGATTCTGTTATTTGCTCAGAAAAATATAACCCAAATGTAAATTTTACTATAGCTATAAAATGGGAAGTAAATTAAATAATCCTAAGAAGTGTCTATATTTTATTTAATAGGAAATTAAGGGGATATTTCCTTTTGCTATTGAAAATAGAAACCCAGAAATCCTCTTCTGACAGATAGTTCTCATGAACTTTGGAAATTAAAACAAAAGAAAACTCAAAAACTCATTGTCTCACCTGGAAAAAAATTAACAGTAATGGCAAAAAAAACCACAAAAAACCCACATCAGATCTTTGTTATTTGCCTTAAGATATTTCTCGTACTTAGTCAGAAATTAGTTTTTAGCAGAATGGACCTGCTTTTGAACAAGTCTGTGTAACAACCTCCGTATTTAGTAACACAATGCACCTATGGGTACTGACTTTAAATGGCTATAAATATGGTAATATGCATTAACTGCTAAATTTTGTGAGAGTGAGTAGTGAGAATTGTACAAATTTTCTCACATACCACGTCTCTAGGAATATTGTCTTAAAAGCCTTCTAAGCATTTAGAATATGCTTCTTTCCACTTCCTGGAACACAACGTGCAGCAAAGGAAGAGGGTTAGGAAGAAAGGGTCACTATCTCTAAGGGAAATATGTAAGCACCACAGATGCAGGAATCAAACTGCTGTTTCCCACAAACTCCACAGCTCCTCTTGAGCACAGGAAAGGGAAGAAAGATCCTCTAAAAAAATTAGCCACATGTTAGTATTGAAACGTTGCCAGGAACACAGACAGCCCTAGAGGGTTTGTTTCAAATCAATATTGATGGAGTCGTGTGGTGGGTCAAGAGAATGGCACATCTTGCTCTCAGAGTTCACGGGACTGAGTATTTTTATTCAGCCAAAGAGGAAGACTCAGAAAACAAACAAACAGCAGTGGGAACGATACCAGCAACACTAACAGTCCGACATTTTTAGATTCATGTGTAGTGAGAAAGGGGTTCACTACCTCAATCAATCTTTCACTTAATGAAACTCCTGGGAGGCACAGGAGCTGTGTTTGGGCAGAAGGTGACATGGGGTATCACAAAGTCCTCCTGGTGAATGAAGCTGTTGCGTGCTCCTGAAATTTCGGCAATATTGGGTCAGTTTCATTATTATACCATGTTGAAGCAAAAATATGCCACATTACCATGGTCAAAGTGATTGTAGTTTAACGTATATAAAGCAAAAACAAACTTATCCTCTTAAAAAACACCTAAAAACAATTTCCACCCCCTTCTTTGAATGGACTGATTTGATTGTATTCAAATTGAACAGCCGTCCATGCTTAATATTCCAGGTAATTATTAATAGTCAATTTTTTTCATAAAGAAATTATGGCTATTATGTATAAAAACATCTAGCATAAAGCTGACAAGGAGTAGACACTTCACAAATGCCTCCCTTCTCTTCTGAGCCTCCAGAGCATTCTCTAAATTGCATATTGCTATAGAGATGTGAAAGGTTTTGTTTAGTAGTATTATCAACAATTGCAGTGGTAATGGCAAACCAATATTTTTTAGTTATCTGAATACTTGTATATTTTATTTTATTTTATTTTATTTTTAAATGTTTATTTATTTTTGAGACAGAGAGAGACACAGCATGAGCAGGGAAGGGGCAGAGAGAGAGGGAGACACAGAATGTGAAACAGGCTCCAGGCTCTGTGCTGTCAGCACAGAGCCCGTCGCGGGGCTCCAACTCACGAACTGTGAGATCATGACCTGAGCCGAAGTCGGATGCTTAACTGACGGAGCCACCCAGGTGCCCCTGAATACTTGTATATTTTAATAAATATCTTCTTCTCATTTCTCAGATAAAATTCTTCCGACACACTCTCTACATTCAGGTGAACCTTTTCTTGGCCTCTTTGCCTCATTTTTTTCACTTTATCATCTTTGTTCTGAGGATTGCCAAATTTAAAGCTGAAGGAGCACTTGAGACCATGCAGTGATTTCATCTTTAAGCAGATATGACAACTGAAGCCAAGAGAAGCCTTAGTAGGGACAAGGTAGATCCCGAAATCAGTCATTCCTACCCTCAGATCTGTGTCCTAACATTTCTCTATGCCCTTCATGTTTCATCGAGGTTCCTGTTGTTACAGTGCCATTGCCTAATTCTCTATTTTTCTTTCTCTTAAAGAGTTGCCTACATTTGTCCTAGTCTAGGATTTCCTCCAATTCTCCCTGCAGTCGTTAGAACTTACTTCAAGATTACTTACAATGAGATCCTACTGAAAAGTTTCTATCATGTTACGGGTTTTTCTTAATTTTGTCTGGTTTTTGCCTACAACTTGCCACTTTGAAGTGTTAATTCCCCCAGCTTTTGTCTGATGCAGCTGTGGCCCAGACTTTAATCTGTATTTAGGACTTCCTGCTATTTGCTTTGAGCCCACACCCTGGCACTGTTCTTTTGTGATTGTGTAGAAGTGGTGAGCGGCACTGAGCTTCACTCTGTCTACCCAGTTCAGCATGCCTTTCCAGGTAAAGTCCCAGGTTTCCAGCTGGTTTCCCAAACTTTCCTCAACTACCAATGCACTGCCTCCTCCCTTCAAGCTTTTCCCACTGCTGACAACTCCTGGCTCTCAGGGTCCCCTCCTGACACTGGGGTGTTCTGTTCGTCCTCGAGGCTTCCCACCCAGGGACAAGAGGCCAGCTCCAGAGGATTACTCCACCCCACTCATCTCTCCTTTCCCTGAATGTGCATCTAGCCTAATCGTGGCCACAGACTGGCACGCCAAGTATTTCTAATTGCACAGAAACCAATTTCCTTAACATACATAAAGATTAAACAAATCTTTCTTGAGCTGTTTGTCTCTGTCAGCCTAAAATCTATGCTATTCTTCAGCTCAGAATCCACTTTATTTCCTGCTCTGTGTGGAAATAACCTATCCATTCTCCAGGGCATAATTTATTAGTCATCCTCTCTATGACCCCTTTCTTACTCTCTTTTCTCTCAGAATTGACCAACCCTTTTGCACTGCCCTCATAGGCTCCTCGTTTTGTTAGTCATTTTTGTCTATTTTCTTGAAAAAATGGTGAGTTCTTTGGGGTCAGGAATAAATCTTGTCTCTTTCAATTGTATGTTTTTCTTTAGAGCCTTTTACAATTTCTGCCCTTGTCAGAAACGAACTCTTAATCCTTTATTAGACTGAAGCTCTGGGATGCAGGAATAATGTCTTCTTATGTTTTTGTACTCCTCACGGTACCTAATAAAATGCTAAGTACTTGGTGGTCACTTGATATACTCACTGATGGACCATCTGGTCAGAAATCTGGTAGCCAGAGTTCCCAGTTTGGTCTGAGAGGGACAAAACCCTCTGTACAAATGGCTTCTATGAGAACAAGGGAAAGGCTATGATTAAAATGAGGAGCTCAGGAAGGAAAGGCTTTTTGTTTTTCTTATTAGTCTTTTAATCTCCGTGATTGCTAGGTCTCTGTGTGCGTGCCAGTGCAAGAAGATAAAGTGGCAAAAGAGAACAGGGGGATGGCAGATGCCATTTGCTGGGTCCATACAAGTCACGGGATAAGAAAATGTGTCACTGACAAAAGATGCTGTGTGCTTTAATCATAACTTTGCTTCAAGCACACACATGGGCCTAGCTTAATGTTCTCCAAACTGGTATTTGAGGATTTTAGCAGTGATTTATTCCTCAAGATGTTAAGAATTGTGACTTGCGAAAAATTGTCTGCATAATCAAATAACTTTATGAAATCCTGTTTTCTATGATTTTTGGATTCTGTAATTCTTTTCTGAATTGTTATAATGTCCATTAGTATAGAAGCTTTGAGAATTCCTAAAGTAAATAAAATTATTTAGCTTTATTTAAGCATTTCTCAAACATATACGAGCATAGAACCTTTGTCTCCAATTTTTTTGTTTTTCACAGAACACTACTTTGAGGAATGCTGACCCAACTACTTACTAGAGGATGACTTGAGTTCAGAAGAAAAGGTGCTCCCTGGGACATTGTAGGGCACCCTTTCTCTAGCTGTTTAGTCTCTGAGATGTAAGAATTAAGTTGTCAAAGATGGGTTTCTTGCAGGGTGTCCTTCCAGGTGGAAATGGCTCCCAAAGAGCTAGAGACTGGCCATAGCTAATGCTGAAGTAAATCAATTTGCTTTTAATTCTTCAAAAAAAAGTAATGTTTATTTATTATTGAGAGGGAGAGACAGAGTGTGAGTGGGGAAGGGGCAGAGAGAGAGGGAGACACAGAATCCGAAGCAGGCTCCAGGCTCCAAGCTGTCAGGACAGACCCCAATGTGGGGTTCAAACCCACAAACCATGAGATCATGACCTGACCCAAAGTCAGACACTTAACCAACTGAGCCACCCAGGTGCCCTAGATCATGACCTGAGCCTAAATTGGATGTTTAACCTTCTCAGTCACCCAGGCACCCTTAATTTTTTAATGTTTTTATTTATTTTTGAGAGAGAGAGAGAGAGAGAGCACGCGAGTGAGAGTGCTTGCACAAGTGGGGGAGGGGCAGAGAAAGAAAGGGGTCAGAGGATCCCAAGTGGGCTCTGCAATGACAGCAGAGAGCCCAATGCCTGGCTCAAACTCACACACGACCCGAGGTGAGATCAAGACCCGAGGTGAAGCAGGAAGTCAGATGCTCAACCGAGTCACCCAGGTGCCCCATAAGTCAATTTTAATAAAGCACTGTTTCCCAAAACTTTAAGAGACATACAAATAAGCTGGAGATCTTAAAATCTGATTTAGTAGGTCTGTACTAGGGCCTGAGATTCTGAATTTCTAACAAACTTAAAGGTGATATGATACTAATGATGTTGATCCTTAAAAAGGATCAGCGCCTTTGAGGGGCACCTGGGTGGCTCAGTCAGTTAAGTTTCAGACTCTTGATTTTGCCTCAGGTGATCTTATGGTCTTGGGACTGAGCCCTGCGTTGGGCTCCACCCTCAGCATGCAGCCTGCTTGAGATTCTCTCTCTCCATCTCTCTCTCTCTGCCCCTCCCCACCCAAATAAATAAATACATACATACATAAATGCATACATTTTTTCAAAAGCCCTTTAAGATGCAAGAGAGTAGAAAGTTGAAATGGTAGAAAAGATCTGAAACTGTGGGGCTATCATGGACCTCAGCCCCATTATCATTCCAGGGAAAGGGCTTGCGCTCCCCAAGCAAGGAATGCTGGGATGATAAAACAGAGCTGAAGGCCAAGGTTCTGCAGTTTCATATGGTAGTCTGGCTCTGGTTCTGTGTTTTGCAGATTCTAATGTCTGTTCCAGCTGGATTCCAATGTGTTGTACTTGAATATGATGGGCAGTGGTGGAAATGCATGCCACTTCTGTGTGAGTTTTCCCTAATATATCCCATTCTAGAAAGCTAATGAGTGTCCTGCCTGGTCATTTATCTGACAATCTTTTAGTATAGTTTTTTGAGTAGAGTCATGGAAGAATTGAGAAGTTTAAGGAATTAGGAAATAGGTTAGGAGGAATCTACTCATATTGGTTTTCCAAAGTTCCTCCATACAATGATCCTAAGCCATCAATCCAAATTGATTTCCCCTTTCCCTCAACACACAGCTCGTAGGCCCATTTAGTCTAGTCTCTTTCTTAGCCTACTCACATGCCATGCAAAGTTCCTCCTTCATGCAAGGGCACATCCATGTTCCATTTCTTTTGAATTCTTACCCAAATTGGAGCCTAGCTCAAGTTCTGCTTTCTTCATAAGGCCTGTCCTCAGCATCCCAAAGCACCTGCTACAGAATATAATTAGCACTAGTACTATTTGTTTCTTATTTCATTTCCAGCATTCTTGTCTCACAGTCATACTTCAGTTTCTTTGAGGACAAGGGAAATCTTATTCATATCATCATATAAATTTTTATCATATCTAGGCTTTCTCTTAGGCTCTCACATTTTCCACTTTTACGCTTATGGGCACCAAAGAAAACTTGACTAAGGACTTGGTTATCTCATCTGTGAAATACAAACATTGGACTAATTTGTGTTTTTCATACTTCTTGAAGACCAAGAACCATTTATTCAATGAATATATTCCACGGTAACTCAATATGTGGAAGAGATCAAAGTAGCCTCTGGTAGGGATGCAGGGCAACGGGACGGGACGGGGTGAGGGAAGGCAGAGAATTTCCGCTTTGCTGTCCTTCTACACTTTGTAGAATCTCTGCCTAATCACGAAGTTGCACGGGAATCCAGAAAACCCTGGATTTAATGAAGTTTAAGATCTTTTGTTACTCTAAAGACTTTGATTTTAATCACTAGAGAAATCTTGCTGGTTTATGATAAAATGGAAAAACACATCATGACAAATCAAATAAAATAAAATTATAAGATAAGATCCACGTGCCACAGTGGTATATAAGGTGTGGCTCATGGAACACCTGCAGCAGAAACACTGCGATGCTTTTCAGAAATTCCAGATCACAGATCTCCTTCAAGGCCTACTAAATCATGGTGGGTGAGGCTGGACATTTTCAGATTACCAAGTCTCCTAGGTGATTCTTACAAACATTAGTTTGAAACCTAATGATTTTTAACAGTGGTGCACCTAAGGTTCAACTACTGAGTTTTGTACAATATAAATATGTGGATCCTACTCCCAGAAGTTCTGTTTTAATAGATCTTGGATAAGGTCCAGGCATCTGTACCTTTTAAAAAAAGTATTCAGGGGCGCCGGGGTGGCGCAGTCGGTTAAGCGTCCGACTTCAGCC
The DNA here is from genome assembly GCF_016509475.1 of Prionailurus bengalensis. Lineage (NCBI taxonomy): Eukaryota > Metazoa > Chordata > Mammalia > Carnivora > Felidae > Prionailurus > Prionailurus bengalensis. Next base: position 25,160,824 of record NC_057344.1, on the reverse strand, counting down.
AGGTCACGATCTCGCGGTCCGTGAGTTTGAGCCCCGCGTCAGGCTCTGGGCTGATGGCTCAGAGCCTGGAGCCTGTTTCCGATTCTGTGTCTCCCTCTCTCTCTGCCCCTCTCCCGTTCATGCTCTGTCACTCTCTGTCCCAAAAATAAATAAATGTTGAAAAAATTAAAAAAAAAAAGTATTCAGTGGTGATTCTCTATGTACCTCTGGTTGAGACCACTGATGTAGCATAAAGAGAAGCAAAAATACCAAAAGTTTAGAGATTCACCGTTTCTGTCTTTATGCAGCAACTTTAGTTTTGAGGTTCCTATCAGTGAACCTCAAAAAAAAGAGACAGTTTTATGTATCTTTCTGCCATGCTCAACATAGTGCAGGGCAAATAGTAATATTCAATGGGTCTATTTTTATTTATTGGAAGCACTTATATTTCTTTTTGGTACCTCTTATCATGATGATAGAACCTCTAGATTTATAAAAATTTATAATTTTATAATAAATTATAGAATTTATAATAGAATATAGAATATTTTATAGAATATAGAAGTAAAAATGTGATCTATATTTATAATAGAATATAGAATATTCTATAGAATATAGAAGTAAAAATGTGATCTATATTTCTAATTATGTTTAATTACTCTCAATCAGTAGAGATGAATACTGGACTTTTAATTTGTTATAGATACTAAGTGACAATTATACATTAGAATCCAAGAATCCCAGAAGTTCCTGACTTACACATTAAAGTACAGCAGTAGATACACTTGAGGGACAGACCACTGAGACACTGCCTTTAATATTTTGAAAAATGGCTTTTAGGTTTTGAGGTAGTATGTATTGTCTAGAAATCTCTACCACAGTTTGGAAGGTGACAAAGTAGACGTTAAACTTGGAAATGCATTCTCCACTGAATGAAAAATTGGCAAAATTACCTGAAATACTTTGGTCTATGAAACTTGGTAATTGATTTAAAAAGCCTATACAATGAAAAGGCTGAGAAGAATCAATATTACATTTCTCAGAAATTCTCAATCTTACAACCAAATATTAGGAAACTCAATTTTATAAACTAGTATTTTTTTTTCTCAAAATGTATTTCTTGCCACTAAGTTCCCAACAATGGGTTATATGATGGATAAATAGCTATTGAGATAGGGAAAAATTCACAATGTAATTTGAAATTTAAAAGCATTATATAACATGGCATATGCAATTAATTGGTGTCATATCTAGTTGCATGAAGAACACTGATAAATAAAAAAAAATGATAAGAGAGAATAAATAGACAACAAAGGAGGGTAAGCTATAAAATCCACAATTGATTCTTCCATGTCAGTCAAGAGTCCAGTGAGGATTTACTAGGCTATCGTGTTAGTTTGAGTTATTTTAGTTGCCCCTCACAAAACCACTATTCAAACAAGTTTAAGGGGAAAGAAAAGGCATTGGGAATATAACTGAGAAGTCCAGTAGGTAGACTCTGACATAGATGCATTGGGGAATCAAGCAAAGCTATCATAGCTCCTTCTCTCATCTGTGTTACAGCTTCCTCTCTAGGTAAGATTTCTCAATGTGATGACAAGCATGGCCACCTGGGGCTCAAGAGTTTACCCTGAGGTCAAGATAATCTCAAGACAATCTTTCTTAATAAAAGCGCTCTCAGGAAACAAACAAACAAAAGTATGTAACTGCCGCCAGGGGGATAAGGTTTGTCTGGACAGAATGGGGGACATATTTACCTATCTGTAAGGCCTGCAAAAGTATCTATGGGTGGGAATAAGGAAGTGCAGAGTGGAAGGAAGGGAGTCACGTGTTCCACAGTCTACCAATTTAAAGAAAAAGAACCAGTAGAAGGAAAAGTTGTTGAAAGCATAGATATTTAGGAAAATTGATGGAGCCAAGTCACTGAGGAGGTAGAAGGGATGGGATCCAGAAAACAGGTGAAGGTATTGGCTGTACGGGAGAGAAGAGTGATTCCTATTTCATTAAGGATGAAAGGAGGAATTCATGAAAAATCATGTACATTTGTAGGGAGAAGACAGGAACCTTAAGAAAATATTTGACCCATGACTCTATTTTCTCTTTGAACAAAGAGGCAAGTTTCACTGCTGAAAGTGTGTGAGTGTGTTCTGGGGCAGGGGTGCCCAGTAAACCTTGAGGAAAGTGGTGAAAGAAATCTTTGGAAATGGCACTCTGGAGGGAGGGATGGGGAGTATCATATTTCCACCAAGGAAACCTCTATTAAGGCAGGTGAATCTCAGGAAAAAGCATGAATTAAGAGCTGTTCTTCATTAACCAATCACAAATGGCTGTCCCGAATGTGAAGAGTTAACAACTGAGTCTGTTTTTCTGATTAACTGTCAAATATCTAAGTGGCAAATCCTATTATACGTTGCATGATTCTTAAGCTTTCCTCCTTCAAAATGGCAAGTAACTGACTTTTGTTTTATCTCTAAAACTGACAGACTGAAATGAGATTATTATGCAATTATATGCAGGCTGTTATCTTCAATGTTTATGATGTCAGGGTACTGTGGTCCTATAAATTTTACAAGACACGCTCTGTTGAATCAAAAAAAAAAAACCTCTCTTTTGGGAACAAACACAAAAAATGACAAAATTTTTCCTCATTACTCTGTACTCACTGGAAGGAGGAAGAAAAATGGATGTTCCTACAGAATCATCCATTACAAACTGTAATTTAATTCTGTAGCGTTACAAATGAGTATGACATTCCAGGGAGTGCTCCTGTAACAAGCTAGCAGCAGATCTGGGGAATAATAATGACTTCTAAGCCACTGCTCTTTTTACAAAATAGAACTCCATAACCCAAGATGTCACTGCTCATGCTCTCTCTCCCCCCCTCCCCTGCTCACTCTCTCTCTCTCTCTCTCTCTCTCTATACATACACACACACACACACACACACACACACACACACACACACACACAGGAAACCAGTAATTTAAGTTTCCCATTCTCAATCCACAACATTTATTAACATTGACTTTGGAGCTGTGCAAATGTGCAGGCACAGGAGTAAGTAATGGGAATGTACTGAGAATGTATGTATGTGAGTGTCTATATCCATACATACGTGCTTGTACATGTCAGCATAAGAAAGAATGAGAGAAGAGAAAGAAGGATGATGTGGCTGAGGACTCTGGGTGGGTGCCGAAAGGATGAAACTGAATCCCATTACTATTGGGATGTTCTATCAATTGAGTCATTATTGAATATCTGTGGTAAGAAACCAGACTAGGCTGTGGGGAGAGGATAAAAAATAAAATACCCTTTAATAATTGGGAATTCAAGATATAAATACTTAAGCATTTAATAAAAATGTAAAGCAATATTTGATAAATTATCAAAGTTGGTAACAGTGAGCTGGAGCTTGATAGAAGTATCTTTGAATGACATATCATAGTGAAACTGGCACAATACAAGGATAAAGAGAAAAGTCTGAAAGCAGCAAGGGGTAAACAGGCTCTAACTTACAAAGGTAGACACATAAGAATAGAAGCAGACCTATCTACTGAAACTTGGTAGGCCAGAAAGGAATGGCAGGAAATCTTCAATATGATGAACAGAAAAATATGCAGCTGAGAATCCTTTATCCAGCAAGTCTGACATTCAGAACAGAAGGAGAAATAAAGTTTTTCCCAAACAAACAAAAACTTAAGGAATTCATCACCACTAAACCAGCCCTACAAGAGATCCTAAGGGGGATTCTGTGAGTGAAATGTTGCAAGGACCACAAAGTACCAGAGACATCACTACAAGCATGAAACCTACAGACATCACAGTGACTCTAAACCCATATCTTTCAATAATAACACTGAATGTAAATGGATTAAATGCTCCAACCAAACAACATAGGGTATCAGAATGGATAAAAAAAAAACAAGACCCATCTATCTTCTGTCTACAAGAGACTCATTTTAGACCTGAGGACACCTTCAGATTGAGAGTGAGGGGATGGAGAACTATTTATCATGCTACTGGAAGCCAAAAGAAAGCTGGAGTAACGATACTTATATCAGACAAACCAGACTTTACATTAAAGGCTATAACAAGAGATGAAGAAGGGCATTATATAATAATTACAGGGTCTATCCATCAGGAAGAGCTAACAATTATAAATGTCTATGTGCCGAATATGGGAGCGCCCAAATATATAAAACAATTAATCACAAACATAAGCAACCTTATTGATAAGAATGTGGTAATTGCAGGGGACTTTAATACTCCACTTACAACAATGGATAGATCATCTAGACACAGGATCAATAAAGAAACAACGGCCCTGAATGATACATTGGATCAGATGGACTTGACAGATATATTTAGAACTCTGCATCCCAAAGCAACAGAATATACTTTCTTCTCGAGTGCACGTGGAAAATTCTCCAAGATAGATCATATACTGGGTCACAAAACAGCCATTCATAAGTATACAAGAACTGAGACCATACCATGCACACTTTCAGACCACAATGCTATGAAACTTGAAATCATCCATAGGAAATACTCTGGAAAGCCTCCAAAAGCATGGAGGTTAAAGAACACACTACTAAAGAATGAATGGGTCAGCCAGGCAATTAGAGAAGAAATTGAAAAATATATGGAAACAAATGAAAATGAAAATTCAACAATCCAAACGCTTTGGGATGCAGCAAAGGCAGTCCTGAGAGGAAAATACATTGCAATCCAGGCCTATCTCAAGAAACAAGAAAAATCCCAAATACAAAATCTAACAGCACACCTAAAGGAAATAGAAGCAGAACAGCAAGGACACCCCAAACCCAGCAGAAGAGAAATAATAAAGATCAGAGCAGAAATAAACAATATAGAATCTAAAAAAACTGTAGAGCAGATCAATGAAACCAAGAGTTGGTTTTTTGAAAAAATAAACAAAATTGATAAACCTCTAGCCAGGCTTCTCAAAAAGAAAAGGGAGATGACCCAAATAGATAAAATCATGAATGAAAATGGAATTATTACAACCAGTCCCTCAGAGATACAAGCAATTATCAGGGAATACTATGAAAAATGATATGCCAACAAACTGGACAACCAGGAAGAAATGGACAAATTCCTAAGCACCCACACACTTCCAAAACTCAAACAGGAAGAAACAGAAAACTTGAACAGACCTATAACCAGCAAAGAAATTGAATCAGTTATCAAAAATCTCCCAACAAATAAGAGTCTAGGACCAGATGGCTTCCCTGGGGAATTCTACCAGACATTTAAAGCAGAGATAATACCTATCCTTCTCAAGCTGTTCCAGAAAATAGAAAGGGAAGGAAAACTTCCAGACTCATTCTATGAAGCCAGTATTACTTTGATTCCTAAACCAGACAGAGACCCAGAAAAAAAAAAAAGAGAACTACAGGCCAATATCCCTGATGAATATGCATGCAAAAATTCTCAATAAGATACTAGCAAATCGAATTCAACAGCATATAAAAAGAATTATTCACCATAATCAAGTGGGATTCATTCCAGGGCTGCAGGGCTGGTTCAACATTCGCAAATCAATGTGATACATCACATTACTAAAAGAAAAGATAAGAACCATATGATCCTGTCAATCAATGCAGAAAAAGCATTTGACAAAATTCAGCATTCTTTCTTAATAAAAACCCTCGAGAAAGTCAGGATAGAAGGAACATACTTAAACATCATAAAAGCCATTTATGAAAACCCCACAGCTAACATCATCCTCAATGGGGAAAAACCGAGAGCTTTTTCCCTGAGATCAGGAACATGACAGGGATGTCCACTCTCACCGCTGTTGTTTAACATAGTGTTGGAAGTTGTAGCATCAGCAGTCAGACAACAAAAGGAAATCAAAGGCATCAAAATTGGCAAAGATGAAGTCAAACTTTCACTTTTTGCAGATGACATGATATTATACATGGAAATCCTGATAGACTCTACCAAAAGTCTGCTAGAACTGATACATGAATTCAGCAAAGTCTCAGGATACAAAATCAAAGTACAGAAATCAGTTGCATTTTTATACACTAACGATGAAGCAACAAAAGACAAAGAAACTGATCCCATTCACAATGGCACCATGAATCATAATACCTAGGAATAAACCTAACCAAAGATGTAAAAGATCTGTATGCTGAAAACCATAGAAAGCTTATGAAGGAAATTAAAGAAGATACAAAGAAGTGGAAAAACATTCCATGCTCATGGATTGGAAGAATATTATTAAAATGTCAATACTACCCAAAGCAATCTACACATTCAATGCAATCCCAATCAAAATTGCACCAGCATTCTTCTTGAAGTTAGAACAAGCAATCCTAAAATTCATATGGAACCACAAAAGCCCCTGAATAGCCAAAGTAATATTGAAGAAGAAGACCAAAGCAGGAGGCATCACAATCCCAGACTTTAGCCTCTACTACAAAACTGTCATCATCAAGACAGCATGGTATTGGCACAAAAACAGACACATAGACCAATGGAATAGAATAGAGACTCCAGAATTGGACCCACAAAAGTATGGCCAACTAATATCTGACAAAGCAGGAAAAAATATCCAATGGAAAAAAGACAGTCTCTTTAACAAATGGTGCTGGGAGAACTGGACAGCAACATGCAGAAGAATGAAACTAGACCACTTTCTCACACCATTCACAAAAATAAACTCAAAATGGATAAAGGACCTGAATGTGAGACAGGAAACCATCAAAACCCTAGAGCAGAAAGGAGGAAAAAACCTCTGTGACCTCAGCCGTAGCAATCTCTTACTTGACACATCTCCAAAGGCAAGGGAATTGAAAGCAAAAATGAACTACTGGGACCTCATGAAGATTAAAAACTTCTGCACTGCAAAGAAAACAATCAACAAAACTAAAAGGCAACCAACAGAATGGGAAAAGATATTTGCAAACGACATATCAGACAAAGGGCTAGTATCCAAAATCTATAAAGAGCTCCCCAAACTCCACACCCGAAAAACAAATAATCCAGTGAAGAAATGAGCAGAAAATATGAATAGATACTTCTCCACAGAAGACATCCAGATGGCCAACAGGCACATGAAAAGATGCTCAACATCGCTCCTTATCAGGGAAATACAAATCAAAACCACACTCAGATACCGCCTCACGCCAGTCAGAGTGGCTAAAATGAACAAATCAAGAGACTACAGATGCTGGAGAGGATGTGGAGAAATGGGAACCCTCTTGCACTGTTGGTGGGAGTGCAAACTGGTGCAGCCACTCTGGAAAACAGTGTGAAGGTTCCTCAAAAAATTAAAAATAGACCTACCCTATGACCCAGCAATAGCACTGCTAGGAATTTACCCAAGGAATACAGGAGTGCTGATGCATAGGGGCACATGTACCCCAATATTTGTATCAGTGCTTTCAACAATAGTCAAATTATGGAAAGAACCTAAATGTCCATCAATTGATGAATGGATAAAGAAATTGTGGTTGATATACACAATGGAATACTACTAGGCAGTGAGAAAGAATGAAATATGGCCTTTTGTAGCAATGTGGATGGAACTGGAGAGTGTTATGCTAAGTGAAGTAAGTCATACAGAGAAAGAGAGACACCATGTGTTTTCACTCTTATGTGGATCCTGAAAATCTTAACAGAAGACCATGGGGGAGGGGAAGGAAAAAAAAAGTTAGAGAGGGAGGGGGCCAAACCATAAGAGACTCTTAAATACTAAGAATAAACTGAGGGTTGATGGGAGGGGGGTGGGAGGGAGGGGAAAGTTGGTGATGGGCATTGAGGAGGGCACCTGTTGGGATGAGCACTGGGTGTTGTATGGAAACCAATTTGACAATAAATTTCATAGCAAAAAAATAAAAAAATAAAAAAAAGTGAGGTGAGCCTTCTCTCTGCCTCTGTCAATAAATCTAACAATTCCTTGAATTTATAGGCTGCTTTACTGGACATGGGGGACAAACAAGCATGAAAGAGAGACTGGAGAGTAATTACTCTGATTATTTCTCACTTAACTAGTGAAAGGTCATACACATTGTTCTAGGTTTAATTTTGTTTCCCAGAAGATATGTTCTAGTCTTCTTCCCCGATAACTGAATGACCTTATTTGGAAATAGGGTCTCTGCAGATGTAATCAAGTTAAGATGAGGTCACACTGGATTATGGTGGGCCCTAATCCAATGACTGGTATCCTTATAAGAAGTCGGAAATTTAGACCTAGACACAGACACACAGGAGGAAAGACCGTGTAATGAAGAGGCGGAGATTAGGATGATGCATCTTCAGGACAAGGAAGACCTAGGATTGCTGACAAGAAGCCGAAGACAGGAAAAAGCAGGGAGTGATTCTTCCCTACAGCCTTTAGAGGGAAGGCTCTAGATTTTAGACACCTTGATTTTAGACCTCTAGCCTCCAGAACTGTAAGAAAATAAATTTCTATTGTTTTAAGCCTCTCAGTTTGTGATACTTTGTTATACAGCCCTAGGAAACAAATACAAACATTTTCTGATAAACCGACTAATGGAGTGCAAAGGGAAAGGTAACCAAGAAAGACATACAGATAAGGAATTTTAAAGGTTTAGTACAATTTTCTCAAATATAAATGAGGAAATTTAGGACTACAGAAATAACAATTTCCCAAACTGATCACGGGAAGCAGGGACCAGAATCCAGGTATCTTGCTTCCCATTATTATTATTAGGTTTCATATTGTCCAAATGTATATAGGAAACATGTGTTCTGCAGAGATAAATTGGGAAAAGAGACAACTACTCCTGATTCAGGCTTATTGTATTAGGTAAGTTTCGTGCTTTTCTTAAAAATAACTTTATATCAAATTTTACTGTCCAGTATTCAATTACCCATCAAGACTAATCCTTGAAATGAGAAACTGTGTCAGCACACCAAAAGGACTCACCCTTTTTCAATCTTCATTAGTTTCACTTTTCCAGACTCTCTCATAAAAAGAGATTCTGAGATTTTTTTTCAAATCATTGTCCAGACAAGTGGGGCTTTATAAATTTTAAAGTCCCTTTAGGAGTAACTAAAAAACTTTTTATTTTTTAAGCAGCTTTTTAACACACAGAGACTGGACAATGCAGAAAACAGACAAGCTGCGGAGGAAATTGTGTTTTCCCAGAGCTCTGCTCCTTTGCTCTATCTTGTAAGATCCAGTACCACGTAAAAAATGCTTGATGTTATAACAGCTTATTTGTTTGACACGTTGCCAAAATGCATAAAACATTAAAAAAATCACATATTGCTAGAAATGTGAGAACGTATTTGGCCACTGGATGCTCACGGATTTAAGATTTGGAAAAAGAACTTTCCCTATGTCTTCATACCTTTTAGGGAGAAGACCAGGGTTACGTGACCCAGCTCTTGTGTTAAAGGAGACTGAGGGTTTCTTGTATAAAACAGCCAATAAAAAACCGCATTTCTAAATATACGTGTTAAAATGCAAACTTTGAGAGAATATTTTGTAATTTATAGACACGTAAGTTTCAAGTTAATTGTCTTGACGCATGTACCCTAAACACTGAAATAGTTTTCATCATGTCACATAGATTTCCCCAAAGCTCAGATGGCCTGCTGAACTCCTACTTTGTCCTCGACACTTACTCCCATCTATTTTTGCCCTCAATGCCACTTCTGCTGTTTCTCAGGACGACAAGCGGAGAATTGAAGGCCCAGCAAACAGACTCAATTTACCCTTGAATGAAAACCTTAATCAAGGTAAAACAAAAACGGGGAGGAGATGAAGGAGGGACAGTGTTGTTTAAAGCCTGTTGTCTGATTTTCATTAGTCATGTTGCTGGCTCTCTTTTAGATACACACTGTTATCTTATATTTCAGAACATGCCTGTGAACATTTTAATCGGTTGAGCATCCTCTGAATGTCAGAATATGACTTCTATTTTCTTCCAGTGAAAACACAGAATTCCATCTTACACATGATCTAAGCCAAAGGAATCATTTTCACAGCGAGTAATAAGGTCTCCTTTCTAGTGATTAATTCTATGTTTATTTCTTTCGGCAAATCACATCAGCACATATGACCTCACGTAATAGCTGTGCCTGAAGCTGAGAAGGGCCACAGGCTTACGTATAGCAAATAATATTGCTGTGTTACTCTGGTAACTAGCTCCTAGAGACCACTGCATAGGCAGATCTGCAGGGGCTTCTGAGGCTATCTTACGGGGCTGTCTGGTCACAGATGACTGTGTTTAAAACTCTCAACCTATGAAATTCCCTGCCAGCAAACACCATCAGGTCATAAATGTAGGACAAATTGATTCAAATAACAGAATCGGGAAGCTGCTGGGATCTCTAAAGGCCATTTGATACTGACACACCTAAGCAGAGTTATGCCTGCTTCAGACAACCAGGTCCCTGATCCGAATTTAAGACTGTCCACGGCACTGAAAAGTTTTGAGGTTCTTATAAAGTCCCGAGGAAGAGTGAACTTCTGGACAACTTATATTACACATCATTCTGCTCTCTTCTACAGTACCAGATAATTAGCTGTCACATAAAATTGACACGTGTTTGGGCTTCGCTATTTTTCTCTAAAACAATGGTTCTCAATCCTGGTTGCACATTACAGAGATCTGGAGAGCTTTAAACAAACAAACGAAAAGGCAAACAAACAAAACACCAATGTCCCCAACCCCACCCCAATCATGTTAAATCACAACCTCTTCGTGGACTCTAGCACTAGTATTTTTTAAAGCTGCCAAGGAGATTTTATTGTGCTGCCAGAGTTGAAACTACTGTTCTAATGTATGGCATTTATGGTGAGAGGTGATTCATCAATAGTACCTTTGTAGTCTGATGGTAGGATAAAAATTAGAGTTGTTGTTGTTTTTTTTAATTAAGTTGCCCTACCTACTTCATTCTTACTTATTTATCTGCAGTTAGGTTTCAACAAAACAGCCAGAATGACTGTTTTAAAATAAGTTAGTTCATGTCACTTCTCTAACTCAGAACAGTTCAACGGCTTCCTACCAGTCAAAACCTGAATATACGGCAGCAAGAAGTTGTGATCTGTGATCTACTTAGGATCACATCTCCTACCGCTCATGTGTACCTCACATCACTCTCCGCCCACTGCACTTCCAGCTGTGATGGTGCCTCTGCCACGGAAATCATTCCCCAGATTTTCACAGGCTAGCTTCCTCACTTGTCTCTCCAGTGCTCAAAAGTCATCTCTGTACAGAGACATTTCCTGTCTAAACCAGCCACCTCCTCTCCCTGATTACTCTCCATCCACTTACCCCCATTCACTATACTTATCGGTACATACAACGATACCCTTTTCCAACTAGGAGGCAGCAACCTTTTTCTACAATGGGCAAGAGAGTAAATATGTTAGGTTTTGTGTGTCTCACAGTCTCTGTCACCACCACTCAATTCTGCTGTTATAGTAAAAAGGCGGCCACAGACAACATGTCAACAAGTGACCATGACTGTATTCCAATAAAACTTTATGCAAAGAAAAAGCAGGGGGTCAGATTTGCCCTACTGGCAGTAGTCTGATGACCTCTGCTGAATAAGTGAAGTTCTGCCACATACTTGGGTTTAGGTATTACATTTTCTGTTACCGATACAACCCTTTCTATCTGAAAAAAATCCAATAATGCACCCAAGGATAATTTAGCAAACTTTTTTTTTAATGTTTATTTTTGACAGAGACAGAGCATGAGCGGGGGAGGGGCAGAGAGAGAGAGACGGGGGGGGGGGGGGGGGGGCACAGAATCCAAAGCAGGCTCCAGGCTCTGAGCTGTCAGCACGGAGCCCAACGCAGGGCTCGAACTCACAGACCGCAAGATCATGACCTGAGCCGAATCAGACGCTCAACCTACTGAGCCACCCAGGCGCCCCTAAATTAGCAAACTTTAAATGTAATTAGTATTTGCACCAATATTGGTATTCTTTAAAATTCTAATAGGAACATATACCTTGTATGTTTTTCTTTTTTTTTTTTAATTTTTTTAATGTTTACTTATTTTTGAAGGAGAGAGAGAGAGACAGAGCATGAGTGGGGGACAGGCAGAGAGAGAGAGACAGAGACACAGAACCTGAAGCAGGCTCCAGGCTCTGAGCTATTAGCACAGAGCCTGACATGGTGCTTGAACTCACAAGCCATGAGATCATGACCTGAGCTGAAGTCAGATGCTTAACCGACTGAGCCACCCGGGCGCCCCACCTTGTATGTTCTTTTTTAAGCTTATTTATTTTGAGAGAGTGTGTGTGAGAGAGAGAGGGAGAAAATCCCAAGCAGGCTGCATGCTCAGCGTGGAGCCCAATGCACGAACCGCGAGATCATGACCTGAGCTAAAATCAAGAGCCGATGCTCAATCCACTGAACCACCCAGGTGCCCGTGTTCTTTTCTTTATTTTTTTCTGAGTCAAAAATCCCTTGAAAGATAAAATCCAAACTAAAACCCAACTTCTGGTAGCAGATCTGACATCAAAAGCCCACAACTACTTGTTTGTGATTTCCCAGAAAGAAGCATTAAACCATTTTCTGAGTACCACTAATCAGTTGAAGCACACGTGGTGCCTGTCTTTCTGGAACCTATTTAGTACAGGAAAGAATGTCTTTCCCTTCCTAATTCATTTGTGATGAAGAAGCCTATGATAGCTCTAGAAACAATCACCTGGTAGAAATGATTTTTTTTTCTGTACTAACAGCTTTTTGAACTCACTCTAAGAATATCCTTCCTAGCAGGAGAATAAAATGACCAGTTCAGTGTTGCTGGAAGTGTATTCCAGCGAACACTGGATCTGTGGGATGATCACAGGTATTAGGACGGAGAAAGTCTTTGGTCTCATAAATTTGGGAGACACTAGTTTCTTTACTACAGGATTTTCAGAATATCCTAGATAAAAGTATCAGTGGTTTCTTTTGTCCATTATGAATTTTCAAGAAAATTTATAAATACTCTAGCTGGAGCTAGAGTACGCATAGGCATCTTATTCTGTTTTTATCATAGAAACCTATTTTCCTTACAGTGTATCTTGCAGAAACAGGGCTCCATGGAAACTATCTTGAGGAAAACAGTTGAATTCTATGACCATTAAAAGTTATTTAATGATCTCTGGTGGTTTCTCTTGGCACTACTCAATTTCACAAATACTACTGATACAAACTGCTTTGTTTATTGTTATTATTTGAAAACATGTTAGTAAGTATAAAGAGAGACGTAAAGTAGTTTTCCTATAAAAATCTCAACATTCTTGTCTCAGCTCTTGTTGATTAAATACGTGCATCAATGTCATGTTTATAAAGAGTGAGATTGCTTTTACATATTTAAAATTTCAGTAGAAAGTTAAAGGAGTCCTGCTTTTTTTTTTTTTTTCTGAAATGAAACATCCAGGGCCTTTTCCATGTAATATAGGAATACTTCAAAGTAAGCCATGGTAGTGAGTCCTAAGGATAAAAGCTCAGTAAGAGAAGAGTGTCAGGAGGACTTTAGGTGACACAGTATACCTAAGGAATGCTGCAACTAGTAGGAAGGAAGTCAATTTAAAAAGACAAGTGAGAACAATTTCTCTTCAGCAGTAATTTCCTTTTTGCCTTACGACTTAGCATTTTATGTTGAACTATTTTTACTCTCCATTTACTATCTATAATATATGCTTGTAAGGACACAGCTTTGTTCCTACCTCCTCAGAAAGTGAATTCTAATTATGATTTGTGATATTAACAAACAGTCCAAACTTAAAATCTGTCCAGGGATAATTCTACCAAATTACCATTATGAAAAATTTCATTCATCTTCTGTATGTTCAAAGCCACCAAATGGACAAATATGCAGGATTTGGAAGCCAGAAGAAACAGGATACTCTGTATACATTTCCTTCATCCCCATTTTGTCCTATTGCCCAGTTTGAGTTGAAACTAAAGGAGAAGATGAGGTTAATTCCAGGAGCACAAAGACTAGCTTTGCTTCCCCCTTAACATTTATTATCTACAGTTCTTTTAGTATTTAAACAAACAAAAAAAGAGCTAAAAGAAAAAACTATAACAAAAAACTCTAGAGAAATAATACATAAAATTTTTATAAATCTAATGTCTTGGATTTGTCTGCAACACACATTGGTCCTCCGTCGTTCGTTAAATTATGCTGAACTGACATAAAATCACCCCCATGGCCGTTGGAAATGTCAAGGGCAGCTGAAATTCTAGGCTAATTAGTGCTTTATCAAAGTGTCCAAACAAATTTTAATTTCAAAAAATGTTAATAATAACCAAGAATTCATATTAAGGATTCTAGGGGCTATTTGATTAGAAAAACACAGGCAAAAAGAGCTCAGAGAAGATGTAATACTTCTCCTAGCCTTTCTATGATAATGAACATTATGAATATCCAAAAGGCAGCTGTCGTTTTGCATTTCTACAACATGTCTTTGCTAATAAATGGTTCTGATCCTTAAACTAATGTCAAATGTTTGGCATTTCTCTCCATCCCTTTTACTCAGGATTTACTGTTCTCCTTTAAGGCGCAAGCTTGGCCAGCAATATCCTGCAGCTATCCAGAATCTGCAAAGCATTATATTAGTCAAGGTAATGATATAAATACACCAATATATTTTTTAAGCTTTCGTGTAGATCCATAATGCAGAAAATTTTCCTAAAAAGCAAAGCAAAAATATCTCAGAATCATAAATTCAAAGGATAGGTTTAGAATTCCCAATCTCAAGTAGATCAAATCAAACGAGTGACTGGGGACGAAGAGAAGTTTGCATGATTGATGTGGTAGTTTTAGGTGCATTCTACACTTCCAAAGTAATGAAGAAAATTACTATAGGTTAAAAACTTTAAAGTGTTATTTTTGAAGAACAAATTAACACTGACTTTTTCTTCTCACAAATTTGTCTCGATCCAATTATTTTTATTATAAAATAGTATTCCACTACACCACTGCACTCTTTTAAAATTACAATAATACAAGCAAGTATCATTTGTGTTAAAAGAGATTCAGGGTAGTTGTCTGCAGTATTTAGTGACGGTTATGGTTTATGGAAATTTTCAATGTAATTTGAAAAACACCCATTTTGGGGCACCTGAGGGGCTCAGTCAGTTAAGCATCTGACTCTTGATTTTGGCTCAGGTCATGATCTCATGGTTCATGAGTTCAAGCCCTGCATAGGGCTCTGTGCTGAAAGCATGGAGCCTCCTTGAGATTCTCTCTCTCCCTCCCTCTCTCTCTCTCTCTCTCTGTCTCTCTGCTCCTCCCCTGCTGTGCTCTTTCTCAAAATAAATAAACACTAAAAAAAAATAAAAACACTCATGTTAGTGGTTAAGTTTTTGCTTTCTCTAATTACATTTTTTATTGATTTCTGCACTTCCATTTTCTTCATTTCTCTACATGGAGGATCTATAAAATCCAGTCCCATTTTCTTCATTGACGTGGCATTAATAAAACAATAGTCATAATACTCATATATGATTCTAGCCTTTTCCTGGATTTCTACTCCAAGAAGTACACCATGGTATCTGACTAACACAGTGCACGGACTATATATGTATTCATTGCTGAGTCATCTGTTCTTTTAGGTCTTACTGTTGACCTTTTGAGTGTGAGGCCATTTTTTTCTGTACTTGCTGTTAATATTACCTTTTTGATTTTAAGATTTCGTTTATTTATTTGAGAAAGAGAGAGAGAGAGGCAGAGGGAGAGAGGGATAATATTAAGCAGGCACCACGCTTAGCACAGAGCCTGATGCGGGGCTTGATCCTGCAACCCTGGGAATATGACGTGAAATCAAGAGGACGCTCAACTGACTGAGCCACCCAGTGCCCCAAAGATTTTATTTTTAAGTAATCTCTACACCCAACATGGGGTCAAGCTTACAACCCTCAGATGAAGAGTTGCATGCTCTTCCGAATGAGCCAGACATGTGCCCTTACCCTTTTGAATATTAAGTTTTATTACAACTTCCCTAAAAGTGAATATCCTTGTATTTAGTCATATTTGTAACAATCTTGAAATTTTCGTTTACACATCTTGGAAAATTCTTGACCATATTCTCTTCAACTATTGTTTCTGTCCTTTTTTTTATCAACTCACCTCTGGAAATCCAGTACATGTTGTTAGTTATTTTCTCCATGTCAGCATCACATTAAAAAATTCCATTGTTTTATCTGTGCATTAGTCTGGCTCCTACTGATTTTCCAGGTCACAAAGTGTTTCTTCTGCTGGCTAAACCTTTTGGAAAACTTATCTATTAAAATCTTAATTCCAGCCATGTAGGTTTTATACCTAGAATTTCCATTTGATTCTTTTAAATAGATGTCTCTGGTGAATTTTATGGATAAATCTGTTAAAATCTTCTATTTTATTGTTTATTATCTTCAATATTCTAACCAGTTTTTTTAAAGTTCAGGACGGATAACTTTAATATCTAGATCACTTGTGGCTCTATTTCTGTTATTTTCTTGTTTCTTTCCTCCTGTTTCTCAGTATGCCTGGGTATATATACACTTTTTTTTAAATGGACTGAAGATTTTGTTGTTTTTATGATAATCTCTTGTTAATTTCATTTGAAGTTTCTGGCAAAATTAATTGTGTAAAAAGGCAGATATGAATTGTATTATGTCTTTGTAGGCATGTACCATAAAATAACCCTTGGACAGTTCATTCAGCATGTGCGTACATTATAAGACTTTAGGAAAAGGTATTAGAAGCCTGTCAGATACAATATGTTTTCTGCTGTTTCTCTAGATATTAACAACTCCAGTTTTTCAAACCATTATATAGCATCCAGAAGTTAATTTTTATCTTTCATAGTAATTTTAGATAGGAGATGGATATATCAAACTGATGTTTCAAAAGAACATATATATACTGCATCCTAAAATGTAGCAAAAAGGGAGACTTAAAACATAATTATATCTTTAGGAAAGATTTACCAGAAAATCTGAACCTAAGGAAGACAAAAGCAAAATGTGAAAAATATATAAAAATACAATTAGAAAAGAAAATTATTTGCTTGACATTTTCTAAGATAATATTCAAGTAATTGGCAATGCTTCAATACCTTTTTTTTTTTTACTTTTTTTTTTTTTTTGAAAGACAGAGAGAGACAGAGCACAAATGGGGGAGGGGCAGAGATAAGGAGGCACAGAATCCAAAGCAGACTCCAGGCTCTGAGCTGTCAGCACAGAGCCCAATGGGGGGTTCAAATCCACAAACCAGGACATCATGACCTGAGCTGAAGTCAGACGCTTAACCGACTAAGCCACCCAGGAGCCCCAATGCTTCAATACCTGTATTCTGTATTGGCTTTTATAGAGATTCAGTTGAGGCAACATCATTAAAAGTGTGTGTGAAGGTGTGTGTGCAAAAACTATAGTATTTAAACTAAATGTAAGTAGTAAAAGCCTGTCTCGAAGATGGCCTTGACTTACACTTAGTTTAAACACGGAGTTTGGAAAATACATGACTTTGTACATGAATGTCCTAATCCTTTCATGCTTTTGTGGAATTTATAAACTGAGTGATTTTAATTTGGGGACTGTTGGGGGAGATAGGGAAGGAGGCAGAGGGAGAGAGAAAGAGACAGTTGTTTATCGGCTTCATGGTTTGATCTTATTGCAAGCTCTTGGGGTCTTTCCACTTCTGTCCAAATCAGTAGGCAGTTGGCCCCAATTGTTCTATTCATTACATCTTGAACCAGGGAAAGAAAACAGAATTGTTCTGGAGGAGAGGAGGGAAGGTACATCAGCGATGTGAAGCTCTAGGCACTAACAAACACAAGACTGTGCTTCAGAGATAAAAGTACAAATACACAGTCTGCATCTTCACAGAACTCGTCAACCAGAGAATGGAACAATAGCCGCAGAGCTTGTAGCAGCTGACTCTCCTCCCTGAACAGAGGCACAAGTAGGGAACACCAATTATTATATCACCTAAAACAACCCAGAAGAGTAGAACATCTGGTTAATTCCACAAAAACCACTTAATGAGTAGGGACAGGATTAGTATCTATGACATGCCAGTGACTACAGACTTAACCAGACATTATTGTTGGGAGGCCTCTTTTTTGAGTGATACCATCCTACCCTGAGGTGCAACAGCTGAAAACAGAAAACAAAACAAAAATAACCCAGACATCACTTTTTTCTAGATTAAAAACCTGAGGAATCTGCATACTCAGCACCCAAGAGTTTTCCAAGGAGCCAGACTTAATTCAGCATACCAATGTGCTACTGACAAGTACAAACAAATGCACATTTCAAACCCTTGTCCCATATTTAGCATACTTCATCTCTAAGGAAGATTTAGAGAATCCTAAGAAAAAAACTGGGGAATGGTAAGTCATTATGGAACGGGATGGTTATTGATTGAAATAGTGATCAACCCAGTGCTAAAATCACTGTAGGAAAAGATTTGGTAGTGTATCAATTACAAAACAGAAAAGTCACACCAAAACAAAAAACTTTTGATGTGTCTTCTAAGAATTTAAGAAAAAAAAAAGACTCTAATGGCTGATGAGCCCTAAAGCAGTTTTATGACATTTAGTGAAAGAATGGTTAAATTCCCTCTGGAAAGAATAAAAAATAACACGGACAGGTCTTCCATAACTGGCAACAAAGAAACATGGAAAATGATGGCAGAAAAATCCTATTTACCCTCAATACCAATGAAACCTCTATCTTACTCAGCTATTGTCAATGTACCACTTAAGCAACAATCCTCAGGGCTGTAAAATATATGATATAAGGTATTTCAGCAAGTCTGTAACATAATTTAATATCATGCATAATATACTGCTTTGGGGCATTTAAATATGTCTATTTGTTTTCTTTCTCTGATACTTTCAAATTGTTAGAAATGAAAAAAATAACATTCTTTACTTTTTTTCATCTTCTGATTGCCACAAACCCTTCCCAATGGGAAAAAAACTGTTACTGGAAACCATGGCCTGGGCCTGTTCATTTAGTTATGACTAAGATTTAAGTCATCATACACTGGAGGCAGAAACCTCTGGCCCTACGTAAATTAAATGCAAAAAAAAAAAAACAAACAAAAAAAACAAAGATAAAAAAAAACCAAAAAAAACCCAAAAAACAAAAAACAAAACAAAACAAAAAAACTAGGACTCAGGTCTCATGTCTCTTGCAACTTTAAAACCCTCCCCCAAATTTTACTGTGTTCAGGGCTCAAGCCTTCACCTGCATTAACTAAGATGTATGCTTAGCCTTGACTTGCCAGCAATGTTTTCTCCATATGTTGATTTTTGGAATCAGAATACGGTTAATTTTCCATGGAAATAAAATGATCACCCTGGAATTCTATCCATCTTCAATACTGAGATTAAAAGTATTATCTTTTTACTAAACATTTTTTTGTATATTTGCTGTTAATATCATGTCATTCTTACATTTTCTTATAAGTATATGACTTATGATACCAACTGTTTTGAGACATTGAGTAATACCTATTTGGCATAAACTAGATTTGGTTGAGGTGAATGTGTGGTTGTGGAGAACTGGTTTGCGATATGTTTTCAAATATTCTGTCCTTATTGACCAGAGCTTCTGCTCTTTACTGCTTCTCAGTACTATTTCAGAAAAGAAAAATGTAAGCTGTTTATGAGATATTAGGGCTTTATTTCTTCTATATAATACACTTAGTGTAAAATCTTTTTCCTAGATTTTGTCAATTTTGGTTTATGCAGAGAATAGGCTCAGAGTTAAAGTATAAAATCATATAAGAAAACTTTAATATTGGCTGCCATTTTGGAGTAGAAGATATTATAGTTGTCTTTTATTTCTATTTTTATGTTTTTTTTTCCAGTGAGCGTAAATTGGTATTCCTGATTCTTTTAGAACACCTTGTAAATTAATACAATGTGAAAATGTCCTGTTTGTTCGTTTCACATTTTTCAGAAAACATATGGACATTCCTTCAGTTTCTAAGAGATTTTAGAATGCTGTACATGTAAATCCTCCTAAACTTTGCCCCTAGTAAAGTGAAATATAGGTCCAGGATATTGACAGCATGGATAAGTAAATGTTAAAAAAGTTTTCACTGTGAAGAGCAGAATTATAAAGATAAAACTCATCTTGGAAACTACTTCTAATCAACTTGGTCCACATGAGTGATTACGGCTGGGCAGGCTTCTTACCAGGTGACTCACCCCCTCTGCAATTGCTCAGTCCATGGTAGGCCACTGTGGGTAACTACTTACACTCACATGGAAAAAAGTTGGTAATGAATCATGAAACCCTGGAATATAAGCATACTTTTAAGTAATATGCATGGGATTTCCCAGAGTTGAACAAATTGTTTCTTTCCTATATCTCCTAAAATGTTTTTTAGGAGTTCATCTACATCATCCTTAAAATTAATCCCACCCACCCTTTCTCCATAATGTTCGGTGCTTAATTTTTCCTTTTAATCTGAGAAACATTCTACCTTGGTTTAGAATGTTTTTGGCGCGGATGATATAGTTTCTAACATACTGCCACAAATGTACAACAGCAGACTTGACAACAAAGAAAACAACATTGTTTCTTGACTGTTCCCTGGGAGGTACAGGGGGTTTGGAGACATCTGTGCTCTCCTAGTATGGGCTCTTTCAGCGATTTTGTTTTGAGACCAGGATGGACACAGGCAACTGAGACTGGTCTGCAAGCATTTCATGGATTATTGAGGAAGCCCATTTAATGAGCATCTTGTACCTTACAAGCCACAATCATTCCAGAGGTTAACCTTATGAAGCAATTAAGAAAAATCATCCCAGTATTGTGAAATGACATAGAATCAGAGATCACTGGCCTTAACAAAGACTCTTTTTATGTAGAAGGCTAAGTATACAGTTGGACTTGAGTAAATAATAGTCTTTGAAGATGTGGAGATTGGCACATAGCTCAACTCCAATGAAACTGATATAACAGAAAGGAATAGATGTAACCTTTGCCTCTGCAAGAACAAGGAAGAGCCATTTGGAATTCATGAGATGACGCTTCCAGGGTCAAACAAGGGATCAGTGTCTCTTCCAAAGAGGAGATTGTGTTGATATTTTGTTTTAGTTAATGCAGAAAATGCAAATTCCAAATTTTATCTACTATTTACTGGATATTATATGCACACATAGGAGAGAATTCAGGAATCTGACACAGGAGATGGGAATCCTGTGTTGCTCCTTTGCATGTTAATGGCAAGTTGTGATGCGATATGAAGGAAAATAAAAATCTTGATCAAAAACGCAATCGAGTATTATCGAACTGAAGAAAACTTTTCAATGTAGCAACAGATGTAACTTTGTAATACCAGATGACAGGTTTCTCCAACTCTACATTCATTGTGCAAGTCTCAATAATTACGTGTGCTATTGGGATTGTCAGTTTTTATTCCCCAAACCATATCATAATTCCCAACTCTTTTGATATCATTTTCTTACAAACTGAAAAACATATTTTTTAAAAAATCAAAGAGGAATACTACCACAAAGCATATTCAGATTAAGGGTAATGAAACATAGAAGGTTTCATTTAAAAATAAATTAGAATTCGAAAAGAAATTTATTTTTAACTGAAATTGTAAACTTTATTTTCTAAGCCTTTTTTCTTTTTTCTAATATATAGTTTAATAATGTTTGATTACTTTTTATTTTCAGACTAGAAAGTTTTCCTTAATAAGTCGTGCAAAATTAATGGCCAAGAACAAATTTTTCCAGATAAATGATCATCACAACAAAAAGATATACATATCTATGTCAGATTTTCTTAAGACTTATAAATGTGAGATAAAGGAAAGCAGAGATTACATAAATTTGAAAAAACA
Organism: Prionailurus bengalensis; assembly: GCF_016509475.1. Taxonomy (NCBI): domain Eukaryota; kingdom Metazoa; phylum Chordata; class Mammalia; order Carnivora; family Felidae; genus Prionailurus; species Prionailurus bengalensis. Next base: position 25,139,039 of record NC_057344.1, on the reverse strand, counting down.
CGATGTATAAATTATCTTTTGCCTCATTTAGGTCACATTAAATTCACTTTTGGTTATTTCTTAATCAGATTTTGCTGATATTAAGCCTGACTTGTTTTCAGCTGCATGCAGCATCCAATTTTGTTTGAGATGGCTTTAGAACTCTTATATAAAGGACAAAAGACTACAGCAGTATTTTAAGAGTTATCTAATGAAAAAAAAGTTAAAGTGGATTTAGGATACAAAATGATTTTCTTTACACATACACCTTTATAAATACATTAAACATTAAAAGTTATTTTATTTTTGACAATTGTACCAGATTATAGTTATACCGACATCTACCCATCATTTGACTAACCCCAGTAGTTACATCTGTTCTGAAAATTGAACATCACCCAGAATAAAAATGTCACTCAACTCATGTTATTCTGTGTATGGCTACAGGAGATACTGAAACATTTTTTATTTGATATTAAAATATGCAGATATCCTTATATTAAATTGACAGTGTATGGCTACAGTTTTTACTTTCCAACCATTTGCTGAAGTATTAGATACAAATAACTACCATATAGTCATCAGAAGAAAACAAAGTGGCTAAATTATTCTTGTGTTCTCCAAATTGAGCTGCTTCCGTATAAACTATAGTGACCCCAAATGATGTTAGAATTAAAGTATGCTTGCCCTGGGACCCTGCATTTAGCAACAGTGAGAGACCTGAGAACATTGACTTTGCTGTACGTTTGATCAATGCAAACCATGCTGATCTCACCTGACTGAATCTTGAGTCTCAAGGTTAGTCTAAGCCCACAATCTTACATACTTGGTGGTTCTGGTGGGTTACCTCACTGGGATATTCTGATGTCAAGATCGTCTATCACAGCTGTATTTGCTCAGCTAACTCCACAGCTGAGCTGACTGCATCTTCCAAATGATAATGGCTATAAGAGTAGTAATAATGAAATGACAATATTGGCTTATAGTTTCTTAGTTTTATTCCTTTCAGAATGGATTCACAGTCATTACCTTTCTGGTTCTTCATAATAACTTATATGGCAATTTAATCCTTACTTTAACAGAAGAACTGAGAAACAGGTAAGTGACTAGCCCATATCACAGTAAATCTCTTCAGTATTTCCACCAGAATTGATTCTGATGAAATATTTTTAAAATATATAATTATTTGTAAAAATAAAAAAATGAAATATGATTACATATATGTAAAAAATAACCAAAACATTCCTTTAATCAAAAATTAATATATGTATTAAAAGACATATAATATATATGTATACAATAAAAGATAATACATATATTCCCGTTCCTGTTTGTTATAACTATGAAAATAGAGAAATTCCTTATACACTTATTAATAAAATAGATGGCCCAGGGTGTTTTTTCCTTTTTTTTTCAGAGAGAAATGTTTACTGTGTCTAAACTAAACCACCAATTCATTTGTCTGGTTTAAGAAAGCGTATCTCATTGGAAATCTCATGACTATCCTCAGAAGAATTTATAGAGATGCCACTAGCCTGGCTAGGTTTTCTTTTTATTCAACTTCCTATAATTTGAAACTCAATAATAGTACTTCATTACCATTGTAGAAATGGTATTATTTTATAGTTACATGTTAGTACAAAGACGACTTCCTTATCTGCTAAAATAATTATTAGAATATCTGCTAAAATATGTATTAGTATATAAAAGATAACTTATTTCTGCTAATTGTTTAAGCAAATAAATACATTCTGAAGTTGTAAAATATGACTGCCTTCATTTTTTTTCTTCATGTTCCTTCAGCTGACAACCAAAAATTGGAAACGCACTGCAAAACCTTTCTCAGATTGTTAAATCATTTTATTATGTGTGCCAAGGTTTAAAATCCTCCTCATCGTTAAATGATAAAATTAAAATGTTTTAATTGCCATTATGCCAGTGTTCCTTGAATATGGCATCTAAAAATTAGAGCGTGGTGAAAAAGGCGGAATTATTTTTTGGACTACGTGCAGTTTGGCTTGTTCATGCAGTTACAAAAAACAAATGTTTGTCCAACAAAATGCTAAGAATCATATCTCCTGGGAAACTTATACAAGGTCATAGTTTCATGAGCATTAAAAAAAATAATCTTGTAAAAGCAAACTAGCATGTAATGTGAGAAAGTAAAGAAGTGGTTGGGGGAAAAATCTGATTCTGTTGTTTGCAACATCCATTAAGAAAAAGTAAATAAATTACCATCCTCTTAAAATACCACATTTCATATGCAAATACATTCAAAGAGTAATGATCAAATTCCAGCAATATTATAGAGAAGTCAGGAGTCAGACTTGGAACAAAACTGCTGAGGGGCACGTATTGAAAACGGGGGTGTGAAAGTGTGTAATATTTGTATAATGTGCAGTATTGGGACACTTAGCTGAGGGTACATAGGTGGTGAAACTCATGAAGGATAGACAACTGTGACTTCTACAAACTCTCGGGCCCTGTTGATTTCATTCACTACTGAGTCCCCATGTGCCAAGTGCCTGACACATAAAAGACTCTCAACAATTACTTGTTGAATGACTGATTGAGTAAACAGTAAACAATCTAGTGAGACAAAGGTATAAGAATTGATTTGATATCAGAATTTATAGACAGTTCATCACAGAGTAGGCAAAATGACTCCTGTGTTTATAAATCCAACAAAATGACTCCTTTGTTAATAATACCAAGTTTTACAAACAAATATCACAAGCATGAAAACATTTGCCTTTGGCGAAGGAAAGGGGAGGAGATGGAATGCTGTATAAACAGAATCATTTTGTTCAGATATCCACACTGCACACTAATTGCCCACACAGAAATATACTTGACTGGCATATTAAAATATGAGTATCATGTTACTCTTCTCTTCAAAACATTCCAAAGGCTCACATGACATTCAGGGTAACAGCCATGGGTCCCAAAGATCCTCAATTCTTGGAGCTTATCGCCTGCAGGCAGGCTTCATCTACCTCACACTGCTCCAGCCACACCTGTCCCCTCCCTCAGCTCCTATGTCAAGTCCTTCCGACTATCCTATCCGTGCCCATGGACTCTGCATTTCCCACATCCACACCCACACCAGCAAGGCTGGCTCACTCTCTCGTGTCCTTTAGATCTTTACTCTGTCACCTTCTCCAGGGGACACTCTTTGGCAACCCTGTCTTAGATTGCATTTCCTATATTTTTCCTGCCTTGTTTTCATGTATCACTATATACTTTCCTACATATTCTATTTATATATTGTTTATATTATCTGTCTCCCTCTCTACAATGTAAGCTTCATGAGGGTAGGAGTTTTTGTCTGTTTTGCACTTGGTTAGTCTAGTGTTTGTATCTTAAACCGAATATTGTTTGGAACACAACATATGTCGACTTAATGAATGAACAATGAGTTAGTTAACCAAATTTTTAAAAATTGGAGGGGGTTTCTGGTTGAATTTTATTTCCAGTTTTTTAAAAGATGCTAATTGACTGAGATGATAAATATTAAATGAAATAGCAATTATTAAAAAGAAAAAAAAAAGCTTTGTGTCCAAAAAAGGAAAAGCATCACTTCTCTTCCAGGTATCATGCAACAGAGTTTTTGGTAACAGAAAAATTTTAGGTTAAGGGTTCTTAATCTGGAGTTCATGGGTCCCTAACAATTTGAGATGGGGTCTCTGAGCCTGTTTTTTTGTGTTATGCTCAGTACTTATTTTACTGGTAAGATGGACTATCGCCTCCTTCACATACTCAAAGACAATGTTTACAAAGGTATAGTCTCTTTACCACCTATGTTGGAATAACCAGGGTGGGAGCGGGTGCTTACAAAAATTGTATATTCCTGGGCCTGTCTCCAGACATAATGAAACCAGAATCTCTGGATGACTGACCCAAGACATTACGTTTTGAAATGAGTTTTCCAGTTGATTTTCATCAAAATTTTATTTCAGAATTCACTGCCTCCAGTAGGCGTGATCCCCAAAATGTGATAACCATTTCACACGGCTGTTTCTAAGATTACATAGTGCCGAGGTATACAGAGGTAGATAGCGCTATTCTTGTTTCCCTCGCAAGGGGACTGATGTTCGGGGAGGAGTGATTTGACGTAGGTTAAGTCCAAGGTTTTTGCACTCCCTGTTTCCTTTCTGAAGATGAGCTACTTCCATAAAGAATTCAAAAGGGTCTTCCTAATATTGTAGCCACAGCATTTCCAGGAGCACTCAAGAAGACATTTACTGAATTTTTCAATGTTATCAACTAAATATATAGAGCAATGTAGATAAAAAAAAAACCCAGGCAAAATGAAATTTTAGAAGCACCGCATGATACTTCTACACAGTTTATAAACATTGGGGCCTCTTCATCTCCAGCTGGCCATCTTCATGGCCAGCGTCTCCCAGCAGTGCTTGCAGGCCAACAGTTTCACATGTACAAGTTTTCAGCCTTGCCTACACTGCCCTTGAAAGCAGGATGTATGTGCTTACATCTCTTTTATATGGGACTTGACAGGTGGTAGATCCCTCAAATAAGATGGTCTCTGTGGCCCCTCAGGTTAGAAAGCTGGGATCAGCTCCAGAGTTTCCACTAATGTTGACTGAGCGCCTACTACAGTATGTTCTAGGTACTTGCACAGACTGCGGAAAATCAGTTTGAGGCAACTTCATTAAATCTGCAGTGTTACTAATAGGTTCAAATGGCCGCACTGCTCATTTCATTCTGCAGTTGCCATCATTGAAAACATTGTCCATTTTTAGAACATAACCTTAATTGTGGCTTAGATGAACTATATTAAACTCAAAAATTGCATTTAAAATCTTTGTTCTTGATACATTTCTATTTCTGTGCATGATGCTTTGGTTGCACTGAGCTTTTTTTTAAAATTTTTTTTAACATTTATTTATTTTTGAGACAGAGAGAGACAGAGCATGAACAGGGGAGGGGCAGAGAGAGAGAGGGAGACACAGAATCAGAAGCAGGCTCCAGTCTCTGAGCCATCAGCCCAGAGCCCGACGCGGGGCTCGAACTCACGGACCATGAGATTATGACCTGAGCTGAAGTCAGACGCTTAACCGACTGAACCACCCAGGCGCCCCTGCACTGAGCATTTTTAAATGTAGCTCCCTTCTTCAGAGTATTGTGAACTCCTTATCTAAATCCAGCACTATGCCCCACTCACATTGCTTGATAAATGTTTACTGAGTAAAAGAATAAAAACAAAATTATTTTAAAAGCCACCATTTCTATGTCCATTTTGTTGGATTATTTAGAATATGCGCCAGTCGAACAAATAGGATTATATATTAATAAAAATGCTCCTGTCACATTATCTTATTATAATAATGACTAGGAGGTTCTTAGATGTTAAATCAGGAGGGATGAAGCCACAGGTAGGAGTATATTACAAACGATATAAAATGAAGTAGAAAATTATTTTATAAAATATATCAGTCATGAGAGAAAAAAAAGAGTAGTATAATATTAATTTATTCTTAAGAGAGCAAGGCAAGTGTAATTACTGTAATTAAAGAATTTCGGTATTATAGGAAATTCTAAGGATACTAAGAGGAATAAAATATGAGCAGTCTTCCAGAGGGAACGGAGGGATAAACAAATAACGCTAAGTGAGACTGACAGTAAAAACAAAGTTCACACAAACCCTCATTGGGAGCCTGGTGGTTTTAGCCACACTCACCCCTTCTCCCCCACCAAGAAGTAATTCAACCTTTACTTTTTGCCTCTGTGTTATGGTATAGCGTGAAAATAGTTGAAAAGAGAAACTATTCATCCTTTATCCAAATTATCATCACTTATCATCTTCTCCAAAACACTTTATTAAAGTATAGTATAGGCTCAAAGAGAACCAATACAAACCACAAGGTTGAACAATAAAGTAACAGCTGTATAAAAATTGCGACCCACAGTGCAAGTCTCTAGGTGACCAGCTGACACTAGAAGAGTCCTCCAATGTTGGCAGATGGCTATTCCAAAGCCATTTAATAAACAAAGCAGAATGATTTCAGGGACCACAGAACACAGAGTGTAAGTCATATATGGGTATACAAACAATCAAATGTCATCAAAGTTAAGACTTTCAATGCTGGCCAAAATTTAAGCATTAGAAGTTTATTACCATTAGGTGTGGTGTGCAACCGCAGTGGAGAAATTTTGGCAAGATTCGTAATTTTAGAGTTGGAGGGAGCCTTAACGATCATCCAGTCTCACTCCCTTGCATTATAGATAAGGGGTGTATCTATATGAAAGATAAATTGAGTTTCCCAGGGTCAAACTGGGCAAAAATTAAAACACAGAACTCCTACTTCCCAGCCCACTGTGATTTCTCCCAATTGAAGTTTTTATTTTTTAGAGCCTTGATAAGATACAGTCAATAAAATGTTCTAACATGGGGGAGCCTGCTAAAGAATTCCCTTGTTATTTGAAATGCTAAGTTGACATTTGAGAAAACTCCAAAGTAGTAATTTGTTCCCTGTTACACAGAGTTCACTCTGTACAATGTATGAAAACAGTGATCTGATATTAAGTCACTACTACAATTTTGAAATCACAGATGTTGCTGACACTTCATATGTCAGTAGTTCACCATACTTCGAATGACCTTCTCAAACAGGGGCTAAATCTATAATTACCTTTTCCCCCTCAAACCAAGTTTGGTGACATTTCTACCATTATCCTACCTCTGGCATGTGTAATGAATACAAAAAAAACCAAACCCACAGTTTTTCTTCACCTTGGAAAAAAGGTGTGCTTATTACTGTTGGTAAAAATCCTCAAAAAACTTATTTATTATTCATTTGGCATCCAATTTTGTAAAACAGCGTATTAAACACAAAGCCTTATATAAAAGTAGACAGTCTTCTTTTGAAGAATAAAATTCAACTAACACACTAATCAGCTAAAAATGTAAGCCTTCAATGAAGTTCCATTACCACAGATCAATCTATTTCTTGTGTCCAGCTAATGAATAAAAATTCTTTCCTAATAGAATATGAATTTAAACAACCAGCAAACTATAGCTTGATTTTCTAAATGCAGCACTTCTAAGAGTCCTCTAAAAAAGCAGTTCTCTTTAAAGTTCCCCTTTTTCTTGCTTTATCTCTGGAGAATTTGTAAGTTGTGTGGAGCTCTATGTTTTTCATCTTTCTTTCTTACCCTCCCCGTCTTTCATTCTCTGTCTCTCTTCTGTCTTTCTCTGGGACAGGAAGTTGAGGGTGTTGACCTCATCTGGATCCTTCCCAATGTCAGATGGTGGTCTTTTCAAAAAGGATTCCTAGTTGTGGATTTCTTCCTGATT